>NC_069509.1:30118786-30281286 GCF_027579735.1 Bombina bombina
TTTGAATGTGAGTGCTTGTGTCTGTGATTTGAATGTGAGTGCTTGTGTCTGTGGTTTGAATGTGAGTGTTTGTGTCTGTGGTTTGAATGTGAGTGCTTGTGTCTGTGGTTTGAATGTGTATGCTTGTGTCTGTGGTTTGAATGTGAATGCTTGTGTCTGTGGTTTGAATGTGAATGCTTGCGTCTGTGGTTTGAATGTGAGTGCTTGTGTCTGTGGTTTGAATGTGAATGCTTGTGTCTGTAATTTGAATGTGAATGCTTGTGTCTCGTTTGAATGTGAGTGCCTGTGTCTGTTGCTTGAAAGTCAGTGTTTGTGGTTTGAATGTGAGTGCTTGTGACTGTGGTTTGAAACTGAGTGCTTGTGTCTGTGGTTTGAATGTGAGTGCTTGTATCTGTGGTTTGAATGTTAGTGTCTGTGGTTTGAATGTGAGTGCTTGTGTCTGTGGTTTAAATGTGAATGCTTGTGTCTGTGGTTTGAATGTGAGTGCTTGTGTCTGTGGTTTCAATTTGAGTGCTTGTGCCTGTGGTTTAAATGTGAATGCTTGTGTCTGTGGTTTGAATGTAAACGCTTGTGTCTGTGGTTTGAATGTGAGTGCTTGTGTCTGTGGTTTGAATGTGAGTGCCTGTGTCTGTGGTTTGAATGTGAGTGCTTGTGTCTGTGGTTTGAATGTGACTGCTTGTGTCTGTGGTTTGAATGTGAGTGCTTGTGTCTGTGGTTTGAACGTGAATGCTTGTGTATGTGGTTGAAATGTGAATGCTTCTGTCTGTGGTTTGAATGTGAGTGCTTGTGTCTGTGGTTTGAATGTAAATGCTTGTGTCTGGTTTGAATGTGAGTGCTTGTGTCTGTGGATTAAATGTGAATGCTTGTGTCTGTGGTTTGAATGTGAGTGCTTGTGTCTGTGGTTTGAATGTGACTGCTTGTGTTTGTGGTTTGAATGTGAATGCTTGTGTCTGTGGTTTGAATGTGAGTGCTTGTGTCTGTGGTTTGAATGTGAGTGCTTGTGTCTGTAATTTGAATGTGAATGCTTGTGTCTGGTTTGAATGTAAGTGCTTGTGTCTGTGGTTTGAATGTGAGTGCTTGTGTCTGTGGTTTGAATGTGAGTGCTTGTGTCTATGGTTTGAATGTGAGTGCTTGTGTCTGTGGTTTGAATGTGAGTGCTTGTGTCTGTGGTTTGAATGTGAATGCTTGTGTCTGTGGTTTGAATGTGAGTGCTTGTGTCTGTGGTTTGAATGTGAATGCTTGTGTCTGTGGTTTGAATGTGAGTGCTTGTGTCTGTGGTTTGAATGTGAATGCTTGTGTCTGTAATTTGAATGTGAATGCTTGTGTCTCGTTTGAATGTGAGTGCCTGTGTCTGTGGCTTGAAAGTCAGTGTTTGTGGTTTGAATGTGAGTGCTTGTGACTGTGGTTTGAAACTGAGTGCTTGTGTCTGTGGTTTGAATGTGAGTGCTTGTATCTGTGGTTTGAATGTTAGTGTCTGTGGTTGGAATGTGAGTGCTTGTGTCTGTGGTTTAAATGTGAATGCTTGTGTCTGTGGTTTTAATGTGAGTTCTTGTGTCTGTGGTTTAAATGTGAGTGCTTGTGTCTGTGGTTTGAATGTAAATGCTTGTGTCTGTGGTTTGAATGTGAGTGCTTGTGTCTGTGGTTTGAATGTGAGTGCCTGTGTCTGTGGTTTGAATGTGAGTGCTTGTGTCTGTGGTTTGAATATGAGTGCTTGTGTCTGTGGTTTGAATTTGAGTGCTTGTGTCTGTGGTTTGAACGTGAATGCTTGTGTATGTGGTTGAAATGTGAATGCTTCTGTCTGTGGTTTGAATGTGAGTGCTTGTGTCTGTGGTTTGAATGTAAATGCTTGTGTCTCTGGTTTGAATGTGAGTGCTTGTGTCTGTGGATTAAATGTGAGTGCTTGTGTCTGTGGTTTGAATGTGAGTGCTTGTGTCTGTGGTTTGAATGTGACTGCTTGTGTCTGTGGTTTGAATGTGAATGCTTGTGTCTGTGGTTTGAATGTGAGTGCTTGTGTCTGTGATTTGAATGTGAGTGCTTGTGTCTGTGGTTTGAATGTAAATGCTTGTGTCTGTGGTTTGACTGTGAATGCTTGTGTCTGGTTAGCATGTGAATGCTTGTGTCTGGTTAGCATGTGAATGCTTGTGTCTGTGATTTGAATGTGAATGCTTGTGTCTGTGGTTTGAATGTGAATGCTTGTATCTGTGGTTTGAATATGAGTGCTTGTGTCTGTGGCTTGAATGTAAATGCTTGTGTCTGTGGTTTGAATGTGAGTGCTTGTGTCTGTGGTTTGAATGTAAATGCTTGTGTCTGTGGTTTAATGTGAATGCTTGTGTCTGTAATTTGAATGTGAATGCTTGTGTCTGGTTTGAATGTGAGTGCTTGTGTCTGTGGTTTTAATGTGAGTGCTTGTGTCTGTGGTTTGAATGTGAATGCTTGTGTCTGTGGTTTGAATGTGAGTGCTTGTGTCTGTGGTTTGAATGTGAGTGCTTGTGTCTGTGGTTTGAATGTGAATGCTTGTGTCTGTGGTTTGAATGTGAGTGCTTGTGTCTGTGGTTTGAATGTGAATGCTTGCGTCTGTGGTTTGAATGTGAGTGCTTGTGTCTGTGGTTTGAATGTGAATGCTTGTGTCTGTAATTTGAATGTGAATGCTTGTGTCTCGTTTGAATGTGAGTGCCTGTGTCTGTGGCTTGAAAGTCAGTGTTTGTGGTTTGAATGTGAGTGCTTGTGACTGTGGTTTAAAAATTGAGTGCTTGTGTCTGTGGTTTGAATGTGAGTGCTTGTATCTGTGGTTTGAATGTTAGTGTCTGTGGTTGGAATGTGAGTGCTTGTGTCTGTGGTTTAAATGTGAATGCTTGTGTCTGTGGTTTTAATGTGAGTTCTTGTGTCTGTGGTTTAAATGTGAGTGCTTGTGTCTGTGGTTTGAATGTAAATGCTTGTGTCTGTGGTTTGAATGTGAGTGCTTGTGTCTGTGGTTTGAATGTGAGTGCCTGTGTCTGTGGTTTGAATGTGAGTGCTTGTGTCTGTGGTTTGAATATGAGTGCTTGTGTCTGTGGTTTGAATTTGAGTGCTTGTGTCTGTGGTTTGAACGTGAATGCTTGTGTATGTGGTTGAAATGTGAATGCTTCTGTCTGTGGTTTGAATGTGAGTGCTTGTGTCTGTGGTTTGAATGTAAATGCTTGTGTCTCTGGTTTGAATGTGAGTGCTTGTGTCTGTGGATTAAATGTGAGTGCTTGTGTCTGTGGTTTGAATGTGAGTGCTTGTGTCTGTGGTTTGAATGTGACTGCTTGTGTCTGTGGTTTGAATGTGAATGCTTGTGTCTGTGGTTTGAATGTGAGTGCTTGTGTCTGTGATTTGAATGTGAGTGCTTGTGTCTGTGGTTTGAATGTAAATGCTTGTGTCTGTGGTTTGAATGTGAATGCTTGTGTCTGGTTAGCATGTGAATGCTTGTGTCTGGTTAGCATGTGAATGCTTGTGTCTGTGATTTGAATGTGAATGCTTGTGTCTGTGGTTTGAATGTGAATGCTTGTATCTGTGGTTTGAATATGAGTGTTTGTGTCTGTGGCTTGAATGTAAATGCTTGTGTCTGTGGTTTGAATGTGAGTGCTTGTGTCTGTGGTTTGAATGTAAATGCTTGTGTCTGTGGTTTAATGTGAATGCTTGTGTCTGTAATTTGAATGTGAATGCTTGTGTCTGGTTTGAATGTGAGTGCTTGTGTCTGTGGTTTTAATGTGAGTGCTTGTGTCTGTGGTTTGAATGTGAATGCTTGTGTCTGTGGTTTGAATGTAAGTGCTTGTGTTTGTGGTTTGAATGTGAGTGCTTGTGTCTGTGGTTTGAATGTGAGTGCTTGTGCCTGTGGTTTGAAACTGAGTGCTTGTGTCTGTGGTTTGAATGTGAATGCTTGTTTCTGGTTTGAATGTAAGTGCTTGTGTCTGTGGTTTGAATGTGAATGCTTGTGTCTGTGGTTTGAATGTGAGTGCTTGTGTCTGTGGTTTGAATGTGAGTGCTTGTGTCTGTGGTTTGAATGTGAGTGCTTGTGTCTGTGGTTTGAATGTGAGTGCTTGTGTCTGTAGTTTGAATGTGAGTGCTTGTGTCTGTGGTTTGAATGTGAGTGCTTGTGTCTGTGGTTTGAATGTGAGTGCTTGTGTCTGTAGTTTGAATGTGAGTGCTTGTGTCTGTGGTTTGAATGTGAATGCTTGTGTCTGTGGCTTGAATGTCAGTGTTTTTGGTTTGAATGTGAGTGCTTTTGTCTGTGATTTGAATGTGAGTGCTTGTGTCTGTGATTTGAATGTGAGTGCTTGTGTCTGTGGTTTGAATGTGAGTGCATGTAGAATAGTGTATATCTGTATGCTGCTCCTAACATTCTTTGCCACCTCTGAGGTGGCGTATTGAAATCACCAGGAACACTTTCTGGGAGTTTGACAATCGTGCAGAAGACGGGGGCAGCATTAAACTCTCAAGCGAGTGTGTACTGATACATCCAGACAGCTGACCCTGTACATTTGATGTAAATCTCTGCAAACAGGGTTCTCAAGGCTCTTATTACATGGGGCTCACAGTCTCTCCCCTACTCAGCATCACACATAAAAAAGACAAGTTATTGTCAGGTGAATATTCTAGATCAAGAAAAAGATTAAACAAAAGAAGGGAAGCCTATGGTAGAATGAAGTTATTTTATTAAAATAGAAATACAAGTTGTACAAAAAGCCAGATGAGTTTGGCATAGATGGGGAGGATGTAGGTGGCGCAGAGAGAGATGTTTTTGAAGATTATTTGCCAGATGGTTTTGGCCCAGATCCTCCCCTAAAAAGCAGGAAAAAAAGCTTATGTGATCTTCACTGTTTATTCTATAAAACACCTACAATATGTCTCCTTTATCAGCCCTTTATTTACTTCATACCCACACAGTGAATCTAACACTTATATATAGCTTTATTGTATGATGCCTTCCCACACTTATTGCTGATTGTCTAGAGACAGTGCACAGTACTTATATGCACTTATGATTTACCAGTGCCTAGGGCAGCACTAAAGCTAAATACATCACTGCTGTTTTCTTTTTGTTCTACAGTTATTGCTACATATAATTATTATTAAAGGGAAACTAAACCCAGTTTTTTTTTCTTTCATGTTAGGAGCCAGCCCATTTTTGGTTCAGAACCTGGGTTGCGCTTGCTGATTGGTGTATACATTTAGCCACCAATCAGCAAGAGCTACCCAGGTGCTGAACCAAAAATGGGCCGGCTCTTAAGCTTAGATTCCTGCTTTTACAAATAAAGATAGCAAGAGAAAAAAATAAAATTGATAATAGGAGTACATTAGAAAGTTGCTTTCTCGGGGGTCGATTTAACAATGGCCCCTGTTCCCCTTGTTCCCTTGTTTCCGCGCAAGCCTTCAGGCTTAAGACCGCTGCTCCTTAACTGTATCCACCGCCTCTGAGCGGCTGACAGCAATCAACCCGATCCTATACGATGAGTTGAGTGATTGGCCGCGAAACTGCAAGGGGCAGCATTGCACAAGCAGTTCACTAGAACTGCTTGTGCAATGCTGAATGCCGATAGCGTATGCTGTCAGCATTCAGCGATGTCTGGTGGACATTATACTCTGCAGCGTATCATGTCCGCTAGACATTGGTAAACCCTCTGATGTACAGACCTCCATATGATGTTGTGTAGATCAGGTGGTATAGAACAGTGTCAGGCACAGGCCGGTGGTTGCTGTGGTGTCAGTGGGGTATAAAGTCTTTACCAAGAGCAGTAACGATGTTGGTTAGAAAAACAACAAAATATCAGCGCTAATCAACTGATCAAATCTTATCACCAGTATATCTCCAAAAAATTATAACCTTAGAAAGTATAGTTCAGATAAACTGTACCCTATCACATATAAAATTCATCACATTTAAAGAGATATGACATGCATACAATAAATAATACAAACTATCAATAAATAACTAAATGCAAACCTAGAATCCACATGTACTTCAGTGAAAAAGTCCAATGATCAAATGAGATAATATTCAAGTCCAAAGAGTGATTCTAGGGAAAACCCAAGCAGATGCCGCTTCTCTTTGGTGATAATTCCTGTAATCACCAGAGTGGAGACAAAACTAGGGCAAAAGAGTACAAGAAGCGCAAGAAAACTTGAGATTTTTAATACAAGTATGCAGATACAATAAACATAAAAACTTACACTTAAGTAAGCACAGTAAAATTCCCAGATGAGAATCAAAGGCATCGACAGTCTGAGTCCCGATCAACAGGCAGAAGTGTCCAGATTTGGAATGGACCGCCGAACACAAGCCGGCGTCTGACGTCACTGTGAAGCATAGGATCCGGAGCGTCCCTTCTACTGGACGTTCATCCTACTGGTGTGTTTTACTCATCAGCAACAGAATCCTTTTAAGGTCTTCCAGATTCTGCCCCACCTAGTTATTTTATGTTTTCCTCTGCTCAATGGAATTTGGAGACCTTGACTCACGCTGCTGTTAGTGATAAATAACAATTAAATCTGAATCTAATCAGGTCTTGCCATTTGATAAATAATTTGCTAAATTTAATAGCAAGATATATGAGAGAATTCATTTTTTTTGCTATAATTAACTAATTTTATGACAAGACAGGAGGCTCCTATTTTCCTTTAATTTCTTTACTTTCTAAACTCCAGCAGTAATACAAGTACAGAAAAAGAAACATAGTATATCTGGACAACCAATCAGATAATAAAGTCAGGCTCTGGACAATCGACTTCCTCTTTCTTTACTGCTCCAGCAGCCAGGTGATGTAAACTTGTTCTGAAATTTTCTCTACAATTGTAATTTTTTCTCTTTGAGATCTATATCTATCTTTCCTATACCACTCATTCATTGAGTGGATTCTTTTCCTATATATCTTTTCTAAAGTCTTCTTATATAATACTTTTGTTGTGTTGTAATGTTTTGTATAATATGTGCATTTAACGGTAGTCTTTAACTTTTACTAACGTCTTTCAATTCCGCTTGTAATATTCTATCTCTATATGTATTTTAAATATCGTTGGTAGCATAGTGTAAACGTTTAAACTAAGGTAACATCTTCCAGATCTCCCTCTGGGTGCATTTTTTACTGCCTCGTGGTGCCCCGGCAGCCATCTTGGTTGAGGAATTTTCCATATACTGGCTTACACGCACGCAACGTCACACCACGTGACCGTGGCCATCTTGGATCTCATTTTCCACTATATCACCAACGATTAACGCATTTGCAAAGCGGTCTAAGAATTTAACGGCGAGATTACGAGTTCTGCGTTAGCCTTAAAAAGCAGTGTTAAGGGGTCCTAAAGCTGCTTTTTATCTAATGCTGGTATTACGAGTCAGGCAGGAAAGGGTCTACCGCTCACTTTCTTTCCGCGACTCAAGGCTACCGCAAATCCCCTTACGTTAATTGCGTATCCTATCTTTTCTATGGGATTTGCCTAACGCTGGTATTACGAGTCTTGGAAGAAGTGAGCGGTAGACCCTCTACAGACAAGACTCCAACCGCAAAAAAAAGTCAGTAGTTAAGAGCTTTATGGGCTAACGCCGGAACATAAAACTCTTAACTAAAGTGCTACAAAGTACACTAACACCCATAAACTACCTATGAACCCCTAAACCGAGGCCCCCCCACATCGCAAACACTATAATATAAATTTTTAACCCCTAATCTTCCGACCGGACATCGCCGCCACCTACATTATCCCTATGAACCCCTAATCTGCTGCCCCTAACATCGCCGACACCTATATTATATTTATTAACCACTAATCTGCCCCCCCCAACCTCACCGCCACCTACCTACACTTATTAACCCCTAATCTGCCGACCAGACATTGCCGTCACTATAATAAATGTATTAACCCCTAAACCGCCACACTCCCACCTCGCAAACACTATAATAAATTTTATTAACCCCTAATCTGCCTTCTCTAACATCACCGCCACCTACCTACAATTATTAACCCCTAATCTCACGACCCCAACGTTGCCGCTACTATAATAAAGTTTTGAACCCCTAAACCTAAATCTAACCCTAACACCCCCCTAAGTTAAATATAATTTAAATTAAACAAAATAAATTTACTATAATGATAATAAATATTCCTATTTAAAACTAAATACCTATAAAATAAACCCTAATATAGCTACAATATAACTAATAGTTACATTGTAGCTATTTTAGGATTTATATTTATTTTACAGGCAACTTTGTATTTATTTTAACTAGGTACAATAGCTAGTAAATAGTTAATAACTATTTAATAGCTACCTAGTTAAAATAATTACAAAATTACCTGTAAAATAAATCCTAACCTAAGTTACAATTACACCTAACACTACACTATCAATAAATTAATTAAATAAATTAACTACAATTATCTAAACTAAAATACAGTTAAATAAACTAAACTATAGTACAAAAAAAAAAACAAATTTAAAATAATTACACCTAATCTAAGCCCCCTAATAAAATAACAAAGCCCCCCAAAATAATAAAATGCCCTACCCTATCCTAAATTACAAAGTAATCAGCTCTTTTACCAGCCCTTAAAAGGGCTTTTTGCGGGGCATTGCCCCAAAGTAATCAGCTCTTTTACCTGTAAATAAAAATACAATACCCCCCCCAACATTACAACCCACCACCCACATACCCCTACTCTAAAACCCACCCAAACCCCCCTTAAGAAAACCTAACACTAACCCCCTGAAGATCTCCCTACCTTGAGTCGTCTTCACTCAGCCGAGCCGAATTCTTCATCCAAGCGGGACAAGAAGAGGTCCTCCATCCAGTAGAAGTCTTCATCCAAGTGGGGCAAGAAGAGGTCCTCCATCCGGTAGAAGTCTTCATCCAAGCGGTGTCTTCTATCTTCATCCAACCGCGGCTCCATCTTGCAGACCTCCGACGCGGAACATCCTGCAGGCCCGACAACTACCCGACGAATGAAGGTTCCTTTAAGGGACGTCATCCAAGATGGCGTCCCTCGAATTCCGATTGGCTGATAGGATTCTATCAGCCAATCGGAATTAAGGTAGGAAAAATCTGATTGGCTGATTCAATCAGCCAATCAGATTGAAGTTCAATCCGATTGGCTGATTCAATTAGCCAATCGGATTGACATCGCATTCTATTGGCTGATCTGAACAGCCAATAGAATGCGAGGTCAATCCGATTGGCTGATTGGATCAGCCAATCAGATTTTTCCTACCTTAATTCCGATTGGCTGATAGAATCCTATCAGCCAATTGGAATTCGAGGGACGCCATCTTGGATGACGTCCCTTAAAGGAACCTTCATTCGTCGGGTAGTCGTCGGGCCAGCAGGATGTTCCGCGTCGGAGGTCTGCAAGATGGAGCCACGGTTGGATGAAGATAGAAGACACCGCTTGGATGAAGACTTCTACCAGATGGAGGACCTCTTCTTGCCCCGCTTGGATGAAGAATTCGGCTCGGCTGAGTGAAGACGACTCAAGGTAGGGAGATCTTCAGGGGGTTAGTGCTAGGTTTTTTTAAGGGGGGTTTGGGTGGGTTTTAGAGTAGGGGTATGTGGGTGGTGGGTTGTAATGTTGGGGGGGTATTGTATTTTTATTTACAGGTAAAAGAGCTGATTACTTTGGGGCAATGCCCCGCAAAAAGCCCTTTTAAGGGCTGGTAAAAGAGCTGATTACTTTGTAATTTAGGATAGGGTAGGGCATTTTATTATTTTGGGGGGCTTTGTTATTTTATTAGGGGGCTTAGATTAGGTGTAATTATTTTAAACTTCTTGTAATTCTTTTTTATTTTCTGTAATTTATTGTTTTGTTTTTTTTGTACTATAGTTTAGTTTATTTAATTGTATTTTAGTTTAGATAATTGTAGTTAATTTATTTAATTAATTTATTGATAGTGTAGTGTTAGGTGTAATTGTAACTTAGGTTAGGATTTATTTTACAGGTAATTTTGTAATTATTTTAACTAGGTAGCTATTAAATAGTTATTAACTATTTAATAGCTATTGTACCTAGTTAAAATAAATACAAAGTTGCCTGTAAAATAAATATAAATCCTAAAATACCTACAATGTAACTATTAGTTATATTGTAGCTATATTAGGGTTTATTTTATAGGTAAGTATTTAGTTTTAAATAGGAATATTTTTTATCATTATAGTAAATTTATTTTGTTTAATTTAAATTATATTTAACTTAGGGGGGTGTTAGGTTTAGGGTTAGACTTAGGTTTAGGGGTTCATAACTTTATTATAGTAGAGGCATTGTTGGGGTTGTGAGATTAGGGGTTAATAATTGTAGGTAGGTGGCGGCGATGTTAGGGAGGGCAGATTAGGGGTTAATAAAATTTATTATAGTGTTTGCGAGGTGGGAGTGTGGCGGTTTAGGGGTTAATACATTTATTATAGTGACGGCGATGTCCGGTCGGCAGATTAGGGGTTAATAAGTGTAGGTAGGTGGCGGCGAGGTTGGGGGGGCAGATTAGGGGTTAATAAATATAATATAGGTGTCGGCGATGTTAGGGACAGCAGATTAGGGGTTCATAGCTATAATGTAGGTTGCGGCGGTGGTTGCGGCGGTGTCCGGAGCGGCAGATTAGGGCTTAATAATATAATGTAGGTGTCAGCAATAGCGGGGCCGGCAGATTAGGGGTTAATAAGTGTAAAGTTAGGGGTGTTTAGACTCGGGGGTTCATGTTAGGGTGTTAGGTGTAGACTTAGAAAGTGTTTCCCCATAGGAAACAATGGGGCTGCGTTAGAAGCTGGACGCTGCAGCTCAGCCCCATTGTTTCCTATGGGGAAATCATGCACAAGCACGTTTTTCCAGCTTACCGCTATCGTAGGCAACGCTGGTATTGAGAGTTGAAGTGGAGCTAAATTTGTCTCAATGCTCCCTTTTCTGAGGCTAACGCAGCCATTCAGACAACTCGTAATACCAGCGTTGGCTTAAGGGTGCGCTGGAAACAAAAGGCTCGTTAGCACCGCGGGTCTTTACCGACAAAACTCGTAAACTAGGCGTAAATGTTTATTATTATTATTATTGTATGATCACAACTATTTGGGTAGTTAAATAAATTATTTGTATCTGCAGATACAGATCCCAATATTTTAAAACGAATATTAACCTGTGAAAAATAAAACAAGTGAAACAAGACAGGTATCCTTTTTACAAAATAAACAGAAGTGACTTTCTGTCATTTGGCGGTACTCCCTGAGCTCCACAGCAGGCATAATACATGTATTGTTTACAATAATTATATTATATACATTTTTAAGTATTTATTACCTTAATTTAATAATAATCAGATATCATGTCTGATGACGAAGAACAAACCCCGGTTGACATACAGTCACTGGTTAATACCTCTGTGTCACAAGCAGTATTCTCTGCTTTAGCAGATATTTCATCCATAGTCAAAAACATGATACAGGAGACCCTTGAGCCTTCGTCCCCTACGCAAAACCCCTCTGAACCAGAGACCTCAAAACCCCCCACTTACTAAGTAAACTAAGCCTGCCATAACCCCTACCCCTGGGGTAATAATAAGGGAAGATAATGGGTACCAGATGGGTAC
Organism: Bombina bombina; assembly: GCF_027579735.1. Classification (NCBI taxonomy): domain Eukaryota; kingdom Metazoa; phylum Chordata; class Amphibia; order Anura; family Bombinatoridae; genus Bombina; species Bombina bombina. The sequence continues at coordinate 30,130,359 of NC_069509.1, forward strand.
CTATCTAATCATGAGTCAGAGGAAGAATGGCCTGAGGAGCCTCATGACCCACCCTGTCCCCAAGAGGACACTGACATCTACCCCGCCCAAACTATTATATAACCCTTAGGTCAGCCGATATTTGTCCCTGACCAAATAAGACACCAATGGTCATCTGAATGGTCCCCTTCACCACACATGAAGCAATTCTTACAAACTTGACTAAGATAGCCCCTTCCTAATCCCACAAGGTATAAATTATGGGCAGAATGCCCACACCCTGTGCTCCCAGATATGGAATCTTCCACCCCTGAATTCGACTCCACTGTGGTAACTCTCCTCACCAGGGATGGGAGAGACCCTAGAAGGAGCCTAGACAAATCATTTTGCAACTTGCTGATCGGGCAATGATAACCTCACAACCCTTAGACCCTCAGCAGGTCAGAGAATGGGTGCAACATACAATCTGCTTTCTAGGCAACACCAATGTAGCGCTCTCTACTGAGAGGTATAGGGCAGCACTTGCCAGATTAGACCCTAAATTGGCCGATATGGCAAAGACTGAAGGCGGATCCTCAGCTAAAGGATTGCTCTTCAGGGAATCCTTCATTCAGGATCTGAATAGATTTGTCTCTACTTTGACCTCTTTGGACAGAGCTCAGTCACACGTGCGCAGAGTGCTCTATACCAGGGGGGTTTTGCCAGGGCTGGGCGCTTCAGGGGTCATTCATCCAGCCGAGCAACATTCAGAGGCTCCTTCCACCAACAATATGCTCCACAAATCAGACCCTTGTTCCCTACAAGAGGCCGGCCCTTCTGAGCCAGAGGTCATCCTCAAGCACCTCCAGTTCCTACTAATCAAGGTGAGTCCTTCACTCCATCATGCTTCTCCAATAGAGTTGGCGGGCAGACTTGCACATTATTTCCCAACGTGGAACATTATAACCTCAGACCAGTGGGTTTTGCAAACAGTTTTAGGATTCCAGATAGAATTCTTTCAGCTCCCATCACAACCCCTCCCTTCCAATCCTATCCCATTTCCTCATGATATGCAGGAACTTATAAACTTGGAAATGCAACAGCTTCTCCACAAAGGGGCTATAGAATGGGCCTCAGTCCAAGGGTTTCTAAGCAATATGTATTTAGTCAAAAAAGAGGGAGGCTTTCGCCCTGTCATCAACTTGAAAACATTAAACTTATTCCTCATCTACGACCATTTCAAAATGGAAGGCATACACCTTCTCAGAGATACCCTGCAAGGGCAGAATTGGATGGTTCACCTAGATTTAAAGGACGCATACTTGACAGTACCCATGCACCCAGCATTCTGCCATTATCTCCAGTTCCTCTGGAACAGAGAACTTTGGCAATTCACGTGTCTTCCATTCGGCCTCAGTTCAGCTCCTTGGTGTTTCACCAAGATTATGAGACCGGTTGCAGCCTTCCTTCGAACCAGGGGCATCAGGCTCATCCTCTATCTAGACGACATCCTTATTTTAGCGCAGGACAAGAACCTGTTACTCAATCATTTAGAGTTCACAACGAATATCCTGCAACATCTAGGTTTCATGATCAATCACAACAAATCTCTCCTCTGCCCTGCCCAAATTCTAGAATTTCTAGGTTTTACAGTGAATTCACTGACAGCTACCCTGGCCCTTCCGCAGGCCAAACTGGTCACTATTCGGAAGGAACTCAGATCAGCTCTGAGGAAACCTCAGTTGCCGTTACAACAACTTGCAAGGATTATAGGACTCCTGTCCTCCTCCATTCAGGCAATTTTCCCAGGCCCCTTATACTACAGGGCCATGCAGAGATTGAAGCACTCTTATCTACACAAAGAACCTTCCTTTGCCCAACCGGTAACTCTGTCCCCAGAGGTCAAACAAGAAATATCATGGTGGCTTGACAATATGGAGGCTTGGAACGGCAGGGCCATTTTCGGTTCCTTGCCGGACTTTATCATAGAATCAGATGCCAGCCTGACTGGCTTGGGCGCATCCTCCGACTTTCAGGCCTCCGGGGGCAAATCAATTGCCTGGAACTCATAGCAGGTTCCTTTGCCATCCAATCCTTCAAGGATTCCTTGACCAATTGTTGTGTCCTACTCCATATGGACAGCATCTCAGCTGTCCAGTATATCAACAAACTGGACGGCACCAGGTCACTGACCCTAGCGAATTTAACTTGACAATTTTACCAATTTTGCTTCGAGAACAATATATCAGTGAGGGCGTAATATCTTCCGTGGCAAGTCAACATCGTAGCGGACTGGTTTTCCAGGTACTGGAGAGATGCCAGCGACTGGAAATTGAACAGACATATTTTTTCTCAAAATACAAGCCCTCAGGGGACCCTTGTCAATAGACCTATTTGCGTCCCGCACCACTTACCAGCTCCCGACATACTTCAGCTGGCTACCAGACCCAGGAGCCCTAGCCACAGATGCTTTTCTCCAGAAGTGGCCCCCCGTACTGCGCTTATGCCTTTCCCCCATTCTCTATGATCTCCAGGGTTCTAGCCCTTGTCTGCAGACTCCAAGTCACTATCGTGATAGTCACTCCCCTGTGGCCAGCTCAAGCCTGGTTTCCAGCCCTCTTAGAACTATCTTGTCAGTCCCCTCTACTGATATCTCCCTTTCTAAACCTCCTGAGGAGCACAGAAGGCGACTATCACCCATTAATCCTACACAAATCTCTTTTTCTCCTAGTTTGGACAGTTTCAGGGGTTCCTGGGACCCCTCAGGCCTTTCGGACACAGAGTTTAGGGTCTCCTCAGAGATTCCTGGGCCCCTGGAACTCGATGGTCCTACCAATCCGCATGGTCAATCTGGGTTCATTGGTGCTTAGCAGAATTTACAGATCCCTTTTCAGCACCTCTGGTGATCATAGCTAATCTCCTTGCTCATCTATATGAACAAGGGAAAGCCTATCGCACAGTCAATCTCTTTCGCTCGGCCATTTCAGCGGCCCACCTTCTGGTTAATGGCTTACCAGTAGGTAAGGATCCTCTCATCTCTCACCTTTTGAGAGGTATCCATCTTAGGATTTCTCCTCAATCTCATTATAAATCTCTTTGGGAGGTCTCAAAACTTCTGTCTCTATTTCAATCTTGGCCGGATAACTCCCTACTATCCATGAAACAATTGTCAGCTAAATTGGCCTCCCTGCTCTGTCTACTCTCTTTTAGACGAGCTTCCAATGTACAGGCGCTCGATGTAGATGGGTTTTACTATCCTCGTCAGGTCTACAGTTTTATATTAATAGATGTACTAAAACTATTTAGTCTTCTCTATTTTACCCTTATTTTGATACAGAGCCTCTACTATGTGTAGTGAGATGCCTTAAAGAGTACTGCTCTCGCACAGCTCCTTTACGTACATCAGACAAAGGTCCTTTACTGATTTCTTATGTTCAACCCTTTTGCCCCATATTGGTTCCTACGATTGCCAGATGGATACGATGGGTCATGTCCCTGGCCCACATCCCATCCTCCTTTGGAGCTCACTCAGTTAGAGGGGCGGCAGCTTCTTGTGCCTTTAGGAAGGGTTGCTCTTTGCAAGACTTACTGGCTGCGGCAGACTGGTCTTCTGACTCTATATTTCGTAAAATTTTATTTTAAACCTATTTCTCAGGCTGCTTTTTCACTGTTAGATACTTAAGCTTTAAAAAAGCAAAATAGGACTCTCCTGTCTTGTCATAAAATATGGATTATGATAGCCTTGGTGACTCTATAGTCCCAATTTTATTAAAGACAGGAGGCGAGTATTTTGCCCCCCCCCCCCCCTTAGGTAAACCTCACTTTTCCCTCCCTTTGTGTATAAAAAAAATAAATTAATTTTTTATTACTTTTATGTATTATTTGTTTTATCCTAGTATGAATAATCTGATTCCAAGTTCAGGATATCTTCCTGGGAGTTATTCATTAAGGAATAATGTTCCGGTTCCGTTGAAGACCCGTTGGTCTTATACTCTACAGTTCCTGAGGATTGGTTCAGTCCGGACCAGTAAAGAAAGAGGAAGTGGATTGTCCAGAACCTGGCTTTATTACCGTGTACTGTGATCTGATTGGTTGTCCACATATACTATGTTTCTTTTTCTGTACTTGTATTACTGCTGGAGTTTAGAAAGTAAAGTAAAGCAAAATACTCGCCTCCTGTCTTTAATAAAATTGGGACTATAGAGTCACCAAGGCTATCATAATCCATATTGTCTTTAACAAAATGTAATGTTCACCAGCCAAGGATATAATCCAATAATATATATATAATTCAGCCCCCTCTGAGGAAGCGTAAAGTGAAATGCGTCTGCGTCAGGAGGCTGTTTTTGTTATTTTAGCTAGCTTACATTTGTTTAAAGGGACACTGAACCCACATTTTTTCTTTTAAAAGTATTTATTTAAAACCAACAGTCATTGAGTACAGCATGTAAAGAAAGAAACTATGATGAATGACGTCACTCAGGACGCAAAGAATAAATCTCTGCTTAATAAATCATAAGTAGTTGAGTATATACATCAAACAAGAATATATACGAAAGACAATCAACCACTATAATACGCTCCTTATAAGCATGCTGTTGGTGTTTTTAAATTTATGTTAAATATTCTAATTTAAATTCCTATTAGCATTACACCCACACACAGTAAAAATGAATATATTGAGAAATTCATTCATTATTACCCAAATTAACTTTGGGAATTATAGATTGTTGCGGGATCTGTTAGTTCACAGAAAACATAAACAAAATCAGACAAGACCAACAAAAAAAGGGAGACGGAAAGAAGGAAAAAGGGTATAGGGCTGAGGGAGAAGAGAAACCGTAAGGGTCTCAGTGGGATATCCTTTTCAAGGTGTTAGGTAGATGGCCGGCATATATATTCAGTTAGACATAAGCAGCATTAATCAGAGGTTTCATTAGCTGAATTTGTGCTGTCTCGGGAATGGAACATATAAAGCTGGTCCTTTTTTAAAAATATATGGCCAGCTGCCTGTCACTAGGATTTTGTAATCTGTGCACATTTTTTTCTTTCATGATTTAGATAGAGCAGAAATTTTAAGCAACTTTCTAATTTACTCATATTATCATTTTTTTTTCTTCATTCTCTTGCTATCTTTATTTGAAAAAGCAAGAATGTAAGTTTAGAAGCCGGCCCATTTTTGGGTTGTCCTTGCTGATTGGACAGCACCAATAAACAAGTGCTGTCCAGGGTCTGAACCAAAAATTGCCTGGCTCCTTAGCTTAGATGCCTTCTTTTTCAAATAAAGATTGCAAGAAAACAACAAAAAAATTGATAATAGGAATAAATTAGAAAGTTGTTTAAAATTGCTGCTCTATATGAATCATGAAAGAAAACATTTGGGTCTAGTTTCCCTTTAACAATACTTAATAAAATAAGTTTGCAACTATAAACAGAATTTAACTTAGAATTTGACAATCGATCTATATTTTTAAGGGGAAAACATGGGGGGAGGAGGGAAGAGAAATAACTGTTTTGATTTGAAAATCTGTTTTTTAAAAAATGTTTCCATAGTATCTTAGATTATAGAGTTAACACTTAAAGTGAAGGTCAATTTTGATAAATTAGTGCTCGTTTTTTAATAATCCTATTAAAAACAAGGGCACTTTAATTAATCAAAATTGACATTTCACTCGTTTTCTTCAAAAACTTACCTTTTAATCCTGGCAGCACTTCCTCCGCCTGTCGCAGGCCGTCTTCGTGGGTCCAAAATGACGAATCCGGCTTCCTCCAATCACGGCGTTGCATCAGGCCAAGATTCCCCCGGGGGGGACGTCGTGATTGGAGGAAGCGGGATTCGTCATTTCTGACGTCTGCAGAGGCTTCCGACGGCCGGGGGAATCGCTGGAGCGGCTGCCAGGATTAAAAGGTAAGTTTTTGAAGAAAACGAGTGAAATGTCAATTTTGATTAATTAAAGTGCCCTTGTTTTTAATAGGATTATTAAAAACAGGGCACTATTTCATCAAAATTGACCTTCACTTTAACAAGGAAAACATTTTCAATAATTCACAGTCTATAACCCTCACACTTAGGAATACAAATCATTTTTATTTGGATACATGTAATTTTCCATGCTCCCTACCTACCTATAATAGATACTTTGTTATTAAGCCATTAAGTAACAATCTTATATTGTATAATGATTTAACCCAACTTTAGTTCACAAAGATGTGTTTTTAATTTGTCTTGCAGGGCAGCTAGATTGCACTTTTTTCTGCTATCTTTTATCAGTATATAATAATGAAAGTTATATTTTATGTTTAATTGATAACTTGTATTCATAAGGGATCCCCCTTTATGTGTAAAAAAGCATATTTTTGAGCAAACCCATGTATGTGGGTGAATCTTATAAGGATATAATCTAACTCACCCAACAGGTCTGTTTAACTGAAGTTTTATTCTTATACTTTCTTTTTCGTATCAAAACACTTCAGTACATTAATTATATATAAATATTCTTATTGGAGCAGCCTCTCTAGTCCTTATGACATTGTTTGCAGATCTCTCATTATTAAATGGGCTCCATTACATAGCTCAAGGATTATGGTGACTGGAGAGGACTTTCTAATCATAGGAAATGTATTATATTAAGTACTATATAAGGGATCTATTTTCATATTTCATCTCTGGTTTTTCCTACACATAGTAATAAAAGGCTGGAGAAAAACTAAGGCCTAGATTTGGAGTTTGGCGTTAGCCGTGAAAACCAGCGTTAGAGGCTCCTAACGCTGGTTTTAGGCTACCGCCGGTATTTGGAGTCAGTGATTAAAGGGTCTAACGCTCACTTTTCAGACGCGACTTTTCCATACCGCAGATCCCCTTACGTCAATTGCGTATCCTATCTTTTCAATGGGATCTTCCTAACTCCGGTATTTAGAGTCGTGTCTGGAGTGAGCGTTAGAATTCTAACGACCAAACTCCAGCCGCAGAAAAAAGTCAGTAGTTAAGAGCTTTCTGGGCTAACGCCGGTTCATAAAGCTCTTAACTACTGTGCTCTAAAGTACACTAACACCCATAAACTACCTTTGTACCCCTAAACTGAGGTCCCCCCACATCGCCGCCACTCGATTAAATATTTTTAACCCCTAATCTGCCGACCGCCACCTACGTTATACTTATGTACCCCTAATCTGCTGCCCCTAACACCGCCGACCCCTATATTATATTTATTAACCCCTAACCTGCCCCCCACAACGTCGCCGCCAGCTACCTACAATAATTAACCCCTAATCTGCCGACCGCAAAGCGCCGCCACCTACATTATAGCTATGTACCCCTAATCTGCTGCCCCTAATACCGCCGACCCCTATATTATATTTATTAACCCCTAACCTGCCCCCCTCAACGTCGCCTCCACCTGCCTACACTTATTAACCCCTAATCTGCCGAGCGGATCTCATCGCTACTATAATAAAGTTATTAACCCCTAATCCGCCTCACTCCTGCCTCAATAACCCTATAATAAATAGTATTAACCCCTAATCTGCCCTCCCTAACATCGCCGACACCTAACTTCAATTATTAACCCCTAATCTGCCGACCGCACCTCACCGCTACTCTATTAAATTTATTAACCCCTAAAGCTAATTCTAACCCTAACCCTAACACCCCCCTAAATTAAATATAATTTTATTCTAACGAAATAAATTAACTCTTATTAAATAACTTATTCCTATTTAAAGCTAAATACTTACCTGTAAAATAAACCCTAATATAGCTACAATATAAATTATAATTACATTGTAGCTATTTTAGGATTAATATTTATTTTACAGGCAACTTGTATTTATTTTAACCAGGTACAATAGCTATTAAATAGTTAAGAACTATTTAATAGTTACCTAGTTAAAATAATAACAAAATTACCTGTAAAATAAATCCTAACCTAAGTTACAATTAAACCTAACACTATACTATCATTAAATTAATTAAATAAAATACCTACAATTATCTACAATTAAACCTAACACTACACTATCAATAAATTAATTAAATACAATTCCTACAAATAACTACAATTAAATAAACTAACTAAAGTACAAAAAATAAAAAAGAACTAAGTTACAAAAAATAAAAAAATATTTACAAACATTAGAAAAAATAACAATTTTAAACTAATTACACCTACTCTAAGCCCCCTAATAAAATAACAAAGACCCCCAAAATAAAAAAATGCCCTACCCTATTCTAAATTACTAAAGTTCAAAGCTCTTTTACCTTACCAGCCCTGAACAGGGCCCTTTGCGGGGCATGCCCCAAGAAATTCAGCTCTTTTGCCTGTAAAAAAACACATACAATACCCCCCCCCCAACATTACAACCCACCACCCACATACCCCTAATCTAACCCAAACCCCCCTTAAATAAACCTAACACTAAGCCCCTGAAGATCTTCCTACCTTATCTTCACCTCACCGGGTATCACCGATCGGTCCTGGCTCCAAAATCTTCATCCAACCCAAGCGGGGGCTAGACATCCATCATCCGGCGGCTGAAGAGGTCCAGAAGAGGCTCCAAAGTCTTCATCCTATCCGGGAAGAAGAGGCGATCCGGACCGGCAACCATCTTGATCCAAGCGGCATCTTCTATCTTCATCCGATGACGACCGGCTCCATCTTGAAGACCTCCAGCGCGGATCCGTCCTCTTCTTCCGACGACTTCCCGACGAATGACGGTTCCTTTAAGAGACGTCATCCAAGATGGCGTCCCTCGAATTCCGATTGGCTGATAGGATTCTATCAGCCAATCGGAATTAAGGTAGGAAAATTCTGATTGGCTGATGGAATCAGCCAATCAGAATCAAGTTCAATCCGATTGGCTGATCCGATCAGCCAATCAGATTGAGCTCGCATTCTATTGGCTGATCGGAACAGCCAATAGAATGCGAGCTCAATCTGATTGGCTGATTGAATCAGCCAATCGGATTTAACTTGATTCTGATTGGCTGATTCCATCAGCCAATCAGAATTTTCCTACCTTAATTCCGATTGGCTGATAGGATTCTATCAGCCAATCGGAATTCGAGGGACGCCATCTTGGATGACGTCCCTTAAAGGAACCGTCATTCGTCGGGAAGTCGTCGTCGGAAGAAGATGGGTCCGCGGTGGAGGTCTTCAAGATGGAGCAGGTCCTCATCGGATGAAGATAGAAGATGCCGCTTGGAAGAAGATGGTTGCCGGTCCGGATCTACTCTTCTTCCCGGATAGGATGAAGACTTTGGAGCCTCTTCTGGACTTCTTCAGCCGTCGGATGATGGATGTCTAGCCCCCGCTTGGGCTTAGATGAAGATATCGGAGCCAGGACGGATCGGTGTGATACCCGGTGAGGTGAAGACAAGGTAGGAAGATCTTCATGGGCTTAGTGTTAGGTTTATTTAAGGGGGGTTTGGGTTAGATTAGGGGTATGTGGGTGGTGGGTTGTAATGTTGGGGGGGGTATTGTATGTGTTTTTTTTTACAGGAAAAAGAGCTGAATTTCTTGGGGCATGCCCCGCAAAGGGCCCTGTTCAGGGCTGGTAAGGTAAAAGAGCTTTGAACTTTAGTAATTTAGAATAGGGTAGGGCATTTTTTTATTTTGGGGGTCTTTGTTATTTTATTAGGGGGCTTAGAGTAGGTGTAATTAGTTTAAAATTGTTGTAATATTTTTCTTATGTTTGTAAATATTTTTTTTATTTTTTGTAACTTAGTTCTTTTTTATTTTTTGTACTTTAGTTAGTTTATTTCATTGTAGTTATTTGTAGATATTGTATTTAATTTATTTATTGATAGTGTAGTGTTAGGTTTAATTGTAACTTAGGTTAGGATTTATTTTACAGGTGATTTTGTAATTATTTTAACTATTTTAGCTATTAAATAGTTCTTAACTATTTAATAGCTATTGTACCTGGTTAAAATAAATACAAAGTTACCTGTAAAATAAATATTAATCCTAAAATAGCTATAATATAATTATAATTTATATTGTAGCTATATTAGGATTTATTTTACAGGTAAATATTTAGCTTTAAATAGGAATAATTTACATGTTAGGGTGTTAGGTGCAGACGTAGGAAGTGTTTCCCCATAGCAAACAATGGGGCTGCGTTAGGAGCTGAACGCGGCTTTTTTGCAGGTGTTAGGTTTTTTTTCAGCTCAAACAGCCCCATTGTTTCCTATGGGGGAATCGTGCACAACATTTAGAAAGTATTTAGATGTTGTACCCGCTGCAGGAGTTTGGTCTGTCACTGTGAAGTGGGCGTAACCCTTACACTACCTGATCGATACAACATCATACCTGATGTTTTAAAGCACGTTATTCCAAACAATTTAGGAATGTTAGGTGATTTATGCCCTTTATGGATTAAACCCAGACTCTGCATCAACTATGTAATTTTCCATGGGAGTTTTGCCATGGATCCCCCTCCGGCATGCCACAGTCCAGGTTTTAGTCCCCTTGAAACAACTTTTCCATCACTATTGTGGCCAGAAAGAGTCCCTGTGGGTTTTAAAATTCGCCTGCCTATTGAAGTCTATGGCGGTTCGCCCGTTCGCAAACATTTGCGGAAGTTCGCGTTCGCCGTTCGCGAACCGAAAATTTTATGTTCGCGACATCACTATTAGCAGCCTTTCTTGTTTGCATTAGTAGTTGAGTTTTCTCCATGTCACTAATGTTTGGGGGCTTGTAGCATGTTCCTAGTAATATTTGCTTAGGATTTTTCCACCACCCCTTATTTCATCCCACAGGGTCTCTACATTATCACCTGTATAATCATAAATATTTTCCCTTACTGTTGGTTGAAGGTTAGGTTTAATATACATACAGATTACTCCTCCCTTTTTATTACTCCTGCCCTCCCTGTATAAAGTTATATAAAGGATAACCCTATAAGTCTTAGATTGCACTTCAGCAGTTGCGATTACTTTCTACTTGTAATACCGCATTCAAGTTAGCTCGGTTGCGATATTGTTATCACGACTCATGCTAACAATAGCACACCACTTGTAAACTAGCCCTTAGTATGGGGTATATTGTGATATGATTATGGGGCATGGTAGCTATTGGTAGTACAAATGCAGCTAATTCATCAGAATTCTTTTTGCCACCTATTTTTCATTTGTTTACACAAAACAATGATGTATTGAGGAAACGTTGATTTACATGATGGCAAACAAGGAAATACAATGTGCCAACACACCTGGTGAGTTGAGAAGATAAGAACAGATTTCCTCACCAAGGGGATTCAGGTAGTAGGGAACTTTTTCTACACTCGCGCAATAACAGGCATCTTACCAAGGGCCCCAACGTACACCACTGATAGGCACTGAGTAAGACTACTGCAATACTATTTGTACAGACATATCAAACATTTTCTTCTTATGCCCTGTTACATTATGTCCTGCTGCCATTTATTTTAAGATCAGTCAAGGCTGTTCTTTCATGTAAACCTTACCCCCCTAGTCAGGGACTTTCTTTGGGCATAAAATAAGCTAAACAGATACAGGATTTTTTTACAAATGAGTCTAGAAGCAGATCAGTTTATTAAATTAATCATATACTTTAACTATAACTATACATTTTACTTGCTAGGAAAAAAGTAAAAAAATAATTAAAGGGACATAAAACCCCAAAAAATTATTTCATGATTCAGACAAGTCATACAATTGTAATCAACATTCCAATTTACTTCTATTATCTAATTTGCTTTATACTTTAGATATCCTTTGTTGAAGAAATACAGTATCCCACAAAAGTGAGTGCACCCCTCACATTTTTGTAAATATTTTATTGTATCTTTTCATGTGACAACACTGAAGAAAAAATAACTCAACACACAGCCATTAATGTCTAAACCGTTGGCAACAAAAGTGAGTACACCCCTAAGTGGAAATGTGCAAATTGGGCCAAGCACTCCTTCTTGCCTGCTACTCAGCTGGAGCAGGACTGAGTCTGGACTACTAGTCTAGCAGACAGCAGGCACAGCTTGCTTCCTGATCTATGCGTGCTGTGAGACTGTCGGACATCACGTGATCACGCGCGTGACATCATGTCAGCGAGAAGACCTGCACTGTGAGGGGTCGGGGAGTATCAGTAAAACAGGGGTGACTCAAGTGAGTTAGCGGTTATGGATGGTATATAATATCTGTGTGTATTTGTGTGTCTAGAGATGGAGGGTTGTGTTCAGAGCACCTCAATCAGGGCCAGATGACTAAGAATCTTGCTATAAGTGTTATCACACTTGGGTGGTGATTATATAGTTACTTGGAATGAATGAGTCTTGAAGAAAGGCCATAGAGGAGGACGAAACACGCTGACTATTAGCTGGTAAGCATATTTTCAATCCTTATACAAGTTTTGTACAATCTACACTATTACTCTTCATTTCTACAGGAGACTTAGGAGACTCACAGAGAGACCACTAGGATCCATCACAAGGATTCTCACTATTGAGGATCCACAGCAAGGATTCTCATCACCAGGAAACAAGTTTGGCTTTACTAACTGTTACTTTAACACTGGATAATCACAAATGACTTTATTTTATATATAAATTTGTATTTTTATATATTTTTATTTTTTCTGCTCCTCATTTTTTGTCCCAATTTTTTGTCATATATTTCTGTGATATTTTAATTGAGCACGCTCATTGTCTTGGCACGTTTGTTTGCATTTGGAACACTTAGGAGTCACAATAAGGGTGATTTGACCATTGACCTTTTGTATATCAATATATTTCTGATCATTTCTGTAAGATGGTCGTATTACACATCCACGTTTGCACACTTGCACCAACTCTCACACGACACCCTGTAGAAGATGGTTTTAGTATCAGAGAATAACACCATTAATAGCGGGGCATTTAGAGTTGGAGATCTACTAGCCTTAGTATTAGACAACATGATTAGTACCCACTAATAGCAGCGGGGCATTTAGAAGTTGAAGATTTTCTAGTTGCTTGGTAACTATCAAATTACCACTACACTTGTTTTTATATATCATTTTCAATTGTACATTGTGGATCCACAATTTGTATATTTTTGATTTTATCGTCTGTATTTAATCATCTGTATTAATTGATTGTATTAAATTGTATGCATTTTACACCACCTACATTTTTATAAGGTGTTCAATTACAGCACAACATTCCGACATTTTTTTCAAGCTACTACTTACTTAGGATTCATTCCAAGTAACTATATACTCACCACCCAAGTGTGGTAACACTTATAGCAAGATTCTTAGTCACCTGGCCCTGATTGAGGCACTCTGAACACAACCCTCCATCTCTGTTCACCCCTGGGCTAGCTAGGTAGCCTTTGTTCAGAGCTATAGGTGCTATTGTCTCTAGACGCTTAATCTACATTTAATGTATTTGTGTGTCTTATAGGGAATATATTACCTCATAAACAAAATAAGCTGCATCAGTAAATATTATGAATATATGAGCATTATACAGTCACCCTTTGAATAACATTCAATCTGTGTATAATTGTCTGCAACAATGTTATACCTACTGCAGATGAAACCAAACAGCAATTAAATTAAGTTCACTCATTTTAAATATATCCAATGCATTTCTTATGTTTTTTATCTTTCATTTTTATTCTCTCCAATAAGTTTTAGTTTGGACTATTCCAATTAATGTTTTCAGTTTTGTTGGGTTTTTTGTGGGCTAGATTTTGAACTAGGGGGTGATTGTCCCCATGCTGGTTTTATATTACTAGAAAATATTAATAATGGTTTAGGTTTATGTGATCTGTTCTCAATTTATTCCTATATACCATATACTATGTAAATAGTGGGATTTTATAATATGATTTCCAACAGGTTATTCCTTTATACCCGTATACCACTATTGTGAAGCCTGAAGTGGATTAGTATAACGTAATTACCTCCAGGTCTCTCTTGTATGCCCATAAAAAATATTCTGAAGGCTGCATGGGTGGGTATGCCCACAGACAAAATTGTATATGCCCATAAAACAATCTAAATACTGAAGAGCTGACTTGAGGTGCTTGCCTCCATGCTGTTCCTATGTTCGGAAGGCTCAATATGATGCTAGGGTTGCCAGCTGTCCAGTAAAATCTTCACAGAAATAATGGACAGATAAATGTCCAGTATTTTCAACTGCATTTCTATAAATAATACATTTATTGAGTAAAGTAATCAACAGTATCTGCCCGTGTTAAGTAGGGAGGGTTACTTGTGAAATGAGACGTATGCCTCTACGTTGTTTTTCTTCTTCTAGTAGTTTGTTTCTGTTTTTAATGTGCCCCTCTGACTAAACACTGACCCCACCTTGCCCCCCCCCCCCCCCAGTAAAATTTGTCTAGAACCACCACTGCTCCCCGGTGTCATGTGACTCATTAGAGTTACAAAGTCTCAGGTGTGATTGGGGAGCAGGTGTGTTAAGTATGGGGTTTAATGTGATGTGATTATGGGGAATGGTAACTATTGGTAGTACAAATGCAGCTATTTAATCAAAATTCTTTTTGGCACATATTTTTTTTTTTTATTGTCACACAAAAACAAGGATGTATTGAGGGAATGTGAATTTACATGATGGCAAACAAGGAAAAACTCTCAATGTGCCAACACACCTGGCGAAGTAAAGGTCCAAGTTCTGACATATAAATATATAAGGAGCACATGATTTTATGAACAGCTTGGCTGGGCAATCATGCAGGTGAGAGGCTTAGACGGATACACAGACAAATAGTATATTAGGAATAAACTAAGCAGTGTGTAAAATAATAGCATGAGGATAGTATGACTGTTACTGCCAGATAAAAAAATATTTTGTATACAGGTGATTATAATATAACAAGGATTAATACAAATTTGTCAGAAACTAATAGGATGTCTCATTTATGAATGATATATGTTATTATTGAATAGACAATAGAGATGTAGTGCTGTATGTACATTGTATCAATTTATTTTTATTTTGCACCAATCAGAATCTGTTCCTGTATGTTATTCTGCTTACATCACTGGAGAGAGGTCAGGTGACACTGGAAACATTGCCAAAAAATCAAAATAATGGTAAGTAGAACAGCATTTTGCAAAGACAAAATAATTAGTTGTTTAGTTAAAGGAATATAAAACTCAAAATAATGTATAACACATATGGAATGGTACTAACGAAAATGTTTAAAGATGTTTCATGCATAGTAAAAAAAAAACGAAATTATTAGTTGTTTAGTTAAACTGACTTTTAAACTAATAGAAAGTGCAAGTTTGTGCAAAACACATTCCTTATTGGCTGATATAGGCAACTTCCACAGTATGGTGGATAAGAACATTACCCACAAGCACAAAATCATGAAAATAAAATAAAATAGCATCTCTTACATACAACATAGAAAACATGAATTTAATGTAAATATGTAAAGCTTTTTAATAAAAGTTTCATCCCTAGTTCTAGAGTCAACAAGTATCTTGTGGTGAAAAACCCATGTGTTTGTGTGAGAGATAGGAGAGATGTTATAGGTAAATGTTTTGTTCTATCCTATAACCTATTGCTATTACATTGTATTTGTATACATTGCAAACACAAATGCAGAATCAGAGATGCAGCTATATTCTAAATACCAAGGGTTTCCCTGTAGCGCTATACACAGAGCAGCCCTGCTGAATGGCATGTTAGAATAACTTGTACTGTTACTGTCTCTTCTCAGTTGGGGCATGTATGGACTCCTGTTACCCCCATGACTGCTCAGATGTGTTCAGGGGGCAGGGTCTAACCTCAGATGGGGTCTATCTAATATACCCTAATGGACCCTACTCTCCTGCAGTACCAGTCTTCTGTGACATGACCAGCCCAGGAGGACCTTGGACGGTAAGTTACAACCATGTAGCAGAAGCCACAGACAAGTTATCTGCCCATCACCTTCCTGTTAGCTATTTCTCTCAGTAAATAAAAGATTCTCAATAAGCTATTCTATCTCTAATGTATATATATCTTTTAGCACCTTATGTGCTTTCACCAGTATATCTTTGGTCTACAACAGGCATGTCCATCCTAAAACTCAGGGGCAACAAGACAAAACTCAAGTTCTTTTTTATCTTATCTTCTATTTACCAGTCTTGCATTACAGCTATACTGGGTGGGGTATTTAGATTTTGTGCTGCCCTAGGCATTGACCCATGAGCTCCCTCCCACCTCAACAATTTTCTCCCCATAACTACGGCTGTGGCTTACACAGATAGATAGATAGATAGATAGATAGATAGATAGATAGATAGATAGATAGATAGATTTTGACTGAAGAGAAGAATCATAGGCCCAATTAGGACTAAATTATTTAGAGCTCCCGCTCGCACGTTAACTTTACAAGACGGAGGCTTTTTGTATGTGTCGGGTTGCGCTCGTATTACAAGTTAAAAGTAAAAAGTTTGCGTGTGAACGAAAACCCGGCTCTCACAAAGAATTGAACTTTGAATATTAGTTAGTATATAGGATATCCATAGACTTATCCCATGCATTAATTAGTATGTACGATAGCCTTATGTTTATCTCAGGCATTAATTAGTACGTAGGATAGCTTTATGCGTATCCCAAGCATTAATTAGTATGTAGGATAGACTTACAGTTATCCCAGGGATTAATTAGTACATAGGATAGCTTTATGCTTATCCAAGGCATTAATTAGTATGTAGGATAGCCTTATATACAGTTATCCCAGGGATTAATTAGTACACAGGATAGCCTTATGCTTATCACAGGCATTAATTAGTATGTAAGAAAGCCTTACGCTTATCCCAGGCATTAATTAGTATATAGGATAGCCTTACGCTTATCCCAGGCATTAATTAGTATATTGGATAGCCTTATGCTTATCCCAGGCATTAATTAGTATATTGGATAGCCTTATGCTTATCCCAGGCATTATTTAGTATGTAGGATAGCCTTATGCTTATCCCAGGCATTAATTAGTACACAGGATAACCTTTTGCTTATCCCAGGCATTAATTAGTACATAGGATAGCCTTATGTATATCTTATGCATTAATTATTACGTATGATAGCCTTATCCTTATCTCAGGCATTAATTCTTATGTAGGATAGCCCTATGCTTATCACACTCACTAATTAGTATGTAGGATAGCCTTATGCTTATCCCAGGCATTAATTAGTATTTAGGAAAGTATTATGCATATCCCAGGCATTAATTAGTATGTATTATAGCCTTATGCTTATCCCAGACATTAATTAGTATGTATTATAGCCTTATGCTATACCAAACATTAGTATATAGGATAGCCTTATGCTTATCCCAGGCATTATTTGTATGTAGGGTAGCATTATGCTTATCCCAGGCATGAATTTGTATGTAGGATAGTCTTATTTTTATCTCAGACATTAGTTAGTATGTAGGATAGCCTTATGCTTATCCCAGGCATTAATTAGTATGTAGGATAGCCCTATGCTTATCCCAGGCATATATTAGTTTGTAGGATAGCCTTATGTTTATCCCAGACATTAGTTAGTATGTAGGATCGCCCTATGCTTATCTCAGGCATTAATTAGTAAGTAGAATAGCCTTATGCTTATCCCAGGGATTATTTAATATGTAAGATAGCCTTATACTTATCCCAGGCATTAATTAGTAAGTAGGATTGCTTTATGCTTATCCCAGGCATTAATTAGTATGTAGGGTAGCCTTATGCAAATCCCAGTTATTAATTACTATGTAGGATAGCCTTATGCTTATCCCGGGCATTAATTTTTACATAGGTTAGCCTTATGCTTATCCCAGCCATTCATTTGTATGTAGTAGAGTCTTATGCTTAACTCATGTATTTATTAGTATGTATGATAGACTTATGCTTATCTTTGGCATTAGTTAGTACATAGGATAGTCTTATGCTTATCTTTGGCAATAGTTAGTACATAGGATAGTCTTATGCTTATCTTTGGCATTAGTTAGTACATAGGATAGCCTTATGCTTATCTTTTGCATTAGTTAGTACATAGGATAGTCTTATGATCCGTTTGCCCTGAGGAAACCCCATGACGCAGTGGACTGGTCACGTGGGGGGTGAAACGCGCGTCGGCAGTGATGTACACAGAGCGGGCTGCTCTGTCCTGGATCAAGCAAGTTTGTAACCAAGCCGCAACAATTGGAAACAAAGTAGGCAGTTACAGCTTTCAGTAAGCCGTTTGGATACACACGTTTGCTTTTGCCTCTGAGGATTGTCTAAACAGAAACCGTGATTTGCCGCAACAGTGGGAAGGAATTCTACCCCTCTGAATACGTCACTATATGGCGGTTTTCATCTGGCATATGATAACATTTGTTTTGGACGGTATTCACTAAAGGTACTATCCAGCCTGGAGGAAACATCCAAAAAATTGCCAAAAGATTGGCTTTTCACCTTTTACTGTCCATTAAGGACGTGTATGACAACGGCTTCTATATATAGGAAATTTGTTACTTTGTTTCTCACTGTTTGTAATGTATTTTTATCTCTCTTTACAAACTTATTATGCGGTATTTTTGTGACCTGATGTTGGGGGACCGAACATAGATCCTAATTTATATTTCATGACACCGTAATCCTTCAGACATGTTAGGGGTGCCCTCTGAAATAGGTGTTGCCCGGTTCCCCCTGGTCCAATGCTACCGATTCTAAGCATGCTTTAACTATGTACTTATAGGTTGTCTTTCATAAAGTATATTATTCTTTATGTGTATCAGTAACCAATATTGAATTTATAATATTCATTTGCGATCTCAGGTAACCTATACCACAAACAAATATAGATCCTCATGGTGTAACATGATGGCCGATTTGTGCATAATTGCATGGTCATCCTCTGTTAGAGGTGTTATTTGTTGGATAAGCTAGATAAGTACATGACCAATGTGTGAATGCTTTATATCGATGTCCTAGGACAGAAAGGTCTTAGCTCTCTGTGTACAATCTGGATGTGGTTCTTATGCATAGTCAAGTATCAGTGATGTTTTATCTGTTATAGGCTTGCAAGAACAATATTGCACCGTGTTTATTTCCCAAATGGGAAGTTTGATAAGGTTATTGTAACCAATAAAAAAGAAAATGCTGAAATCCCTGTCTTATGCGTAGTTATTTATTAAGTCTCTACAACACCTTTCTCTTTTTTAAGCTTGTTCATAGGATAGTCTTATGCTTATACCAGACATTAATTAGTATATAGGATAGCCTTATGCTTATCACAAGCATTAATTAGTATGTAGGATAGCCTTGTGCTTATCCCAAGCATTAATTAGTATGTAGGGTAGCCTTATGCTTATCCATGGCATTAATTAGTATGTAGAATAGCCTTATCCTTATCCCATGAATTAATTAGTATGTAGGATAGCCTTATGCTTATCCCAAACATCAATTAGTATGTAGGATAGCCTTATGCTTATCCCAGGCATTAATTATTATGTAGGATAGCCTTATGTGTATCCCAAACATCAATTAGTATGTAGGATAGCCTTATGCTTATCACAGGCATTAATTATTACATAGGTTAGCCTTATGCTTATCCCAGGCATTAATTTGTATGTAGTAGAGTCTTATGCTTAACTCATGTATTAATTAGTATGTATGATGGACTTATGCTTATCTTTGGCATTCGTTAGTACATAGGATAGTCTTATGCTTATCCCAGCCATTGATTAGTACACAGGATAGTCTTATGCTTATACCAGGCATTAATTAATATATAGGATATCCTTTCGGTTATCCCAGGCATTACTTAGTAAATAGGATAGCCTTATACCTATCACAGGCATTAATTAATACATAGGATAGCCTTATGCTTATCCCAGGCATTAATTAGTACATAGAATAGCCTTATGCTTATCCCAGGCATTAATTAGTACATAGGATAGCCTTATGCTTATACCAGGCATTAATTAGTACATAAGATAGCCTTATGCTTATCCCAGGCATTAATTAGTACATAGGATAGCCTTATATTTATCTTATGCATTAATCACTACATATGATAGCCTTATGCTTATTCCAGGCATTAATTAGTATGTAGGATAGCCCTAAGCTTATCCCAGGCATTAACTAGTACACAGGATAGCCTTATGCTTATCACAGGCATTAATTAGTATGTAGGATAGCCTTACGCTTGTCCCAGGCATTAATTAGTACACAGGATAGCCTTATGCTTATTGCAGGCATTAATTAGTATGTAGGATAGCCTTATGCTTATCCCAAACATCAATTAGTATGTAAGATAGACTTATGCTTATCCCAGGCATTAATTAGTATGTAGGGTTGCCCTATGCAAATCGCAATCATTAGTTTGTAGGATAGCCTTATGCTGATCCCGGGCATTAATTATTACATAGGAAAGCCTTATGCTTATCCCAGGCATTAATTTGTATGTAGTAGAGTCTTATACTTAACTCATTTATTAATTAGTACATAGAATAGCCTTATGCTTATCCCAGGCATTAATTAGTATGTAGGATAGCCCTATGCGTATACCAGTCATTAATTAGTATGTAGGATAGACTTATGCTTATCCCAGGCATTAATTGGTACATAGGATAGGTTTATGCTTATCCCAGGAATTAATTAGTATGTAGGATAGCCCTATGCATATCCCAGGCATTAAATATTACGTAGGATAACCTTATGTTTATCCCAGGCATTAATTAGTATGTAAGATAGCCTTATGTCTTATGCTTATCCCAGACATTAATTAGAATGTAGGATAGCCCAATGCTTATCACACTCACTAATTAGTATGTAGGATAGCCTTATGCTTATCCCAGGCATTAATTAGTATGTATTCAATATCTGTGAAGGATCACAAAACAAGAGGGCGTCTCCTAGTATAATACTGTGGTTGTAGCCAATATTCTTGAATAGAAAAGGAATTATACTCACAAAATGAGCAGCACCATTGTGCTAATTGACACAGGCTGAGATCTTTAAGTTTCCCAACGAACTGATCCTCCAGGGGATGTAGGGGCTCAGGGTACCCAGAGTCTAAATATCTGTAGATAATAAAAACAAAACACCAGGGCGCCTCCTAGTATAATACTGCGAGTAACACCAATAATAGCAGGACTTAGGAAGGATATATACTCACAAAATAAGCAGCACCAATGTGCTAAGTGACACAGGCTGGGATCTTACAGTTTCCCAGCTAACTGATCCTCAGGAGGATGTGGGGGCTCAGGGGTGCCCAAAGCAAGGTCCAAAAAGGGGTCAGGCTTCCATATAGTGCAGTTGAAGTTTTATTAAAACAAATAATATAAAACCATTGGGCATGTACATTACGCAAAGTGTTAAAAACAAGTTAAAACAACAGATTGTAATGCTATGCTAGCTGTTTCATCAGGCATCTGTTAAACTAATGGAAGCTGTGACTTTTATATCTCTCCTACCTGGGCCCTAATTGGTTCCTCCCCCTCCCTAATTGCCCAGGTGCAATTGTCATGTCAATTCTCATGAGATTTTCTATCATATATCTATACCTCAGTTAGGAATACAATATTCATATTATTGCGTCATATCTTAGTACACTAATTTGTACACTTAATGTTAAGGCTAACTTGTGTGAACATTGTGTTAATCCTTATACACCAGAGCAAAACAAACAACCCTAGGTTGGCTAGCTGTGCCTTTAAAGCCCAGAGTTTGGTAAAAACAGCCATAATGCTGCACAACTTAATTACACCAAGTTGCAAAGCAAAATCAAACAAACTTGCCAAATACAAACATTTAAGAGGTACTATAATGTTGCTATCAATGATAAACATCAGATGAATAATTATGGCTGTACCTCAAACATTCGCCCCTCTTTTGAGCCTGTATCAATGTTAAACAATAGAGTATTTCGTCGCTTGACGCTGAGATAAGTGTTATACATTTATGAGCGGATCTTACCTTTTTAATTTTGAATATAGGTTTACCATTCTCGACCTGCATAATGCGGCCCTTTACGTGTTCAAAAATTATAATAAAAACTTTAGAGTAGGTGATCTTCATTTCTATTTTTTACTCCCTTTGATCCGGCTGTATATACAACCTGTAGTGGAAATGGGGTTGTGTAAATATATACAATGAGAGGCTTGTGTGTTGTTCCCTTAACGATTGGTTAAGATCTCTTAAATGGGGGTGTGGTGTTGGGCTTACCTAAGTTGCTTGTATAGAGCTAAATGTAGAAAATATATAAGGGATATGGTTAAAAAGTAACAATTTCTCGCTACACTCGTTGCTGGTTAGTGAATGACGGGGGTGTACTGAGACGTACTAGGAAATACGTTAACATATTGATTGTCAGCACAATACTTTAAAGGGCACATTTGTGAAAGTATAAACGTTGTATGTATTTATTTACACGTTGATTGGAACATAAGAAAAAAGGGGAGTGTAATAAAACGAGCATAGCGCTACTAATATATTAATCTCTAAATAGACTGGGAAAATATAAAAGTACTTAAATATTGATCTGTATGTGTAAATATTGTACTTAAAGACCTAATATCTAGTGGTACATCACTCCATTATTAAAACTATTAAAGTGATGGTAACGACAAGTTATGACTCTTAGAAAAACAGATTCTTGTTGTGAGGGGTTTGGCTAGATTGGAATAAATTTGTATTCTCTACTCTACTAAATATTTTCTTGTATGTGATAGGAGTATATGCAAACTAAACTAGCATGGAACTATGTATATTTTATGTGTGTGTTCTTGTAATGGTCTGTGAGTTAAACTGGGAAAGTGTGCTTGAAATGGAGTGGTTTGCCCTAGTGTTAATTGCTATCCGATCTATAGAGTTTATAGTGTGTTCGTGTTTAATAGGATGTATATACAAAATTGGCAATTTTAATTTGCATGGCTGGGGACAAGTTATGTCAACAAGGATAGTTGGGGATCAAGGTGTATTAATACTATTAAAGAGGGATTTTGAATCTTATCAATTCTAAAATATTGTGTCTCCTACTAATTCAGGTATATCGGGGTTTGGCTAGAAGAGCCAATCGGTGAACCCGGTTGTGTAATATATCTATAGGTATAAACTGCTTATGTGCTGTACTTACTCAACAATTATACCGTGATCATGTAAAGTGTGATAATGTGGGGGAATGTGATAGCGTCAAAAAAATATAATAAGGTGTAGTGTTAAGATCGGGAAGTTGTGGAATTAACATGATGTAGTCCAAGGTGTATAAATGCAGGAAGGGGGCTGTGGTGGAGATTGATATAGGGTGTGACACTTAGAGTGAAGGTGGGGGTAGAGATCTCATATATTGGTTGGTGGCCTGTCTATATATATATATATATATATATATATATATATATGTTACAGATCATGGGGATGTGTATAAGTGAAGGGAGCCAATGGGAGATGGTAGAAGGGGAATGGGCGTAGTAGATTAAACAAATACATCACGTATATGCGATAATAGAATCATATTCAAATAGTGTGGCAATCTATTGATCTTAAGGATCTGAAAACTATTTTTGTTTTGGTTTTTTGTGTAATAAAGACTCTATGTGTTAATATTATAAAATATAGACACTGTGTGAGTGTCACTGGTAGAAAGGTTCGTATGTAGTGAAGACTCTATAAATGTCCCATGGTGGAAGATTATGAATGTATATAGGGGCATCTACCATCTGAGGCATCTACCATATAAGTGAGACCCCTAATGGGTCATACATGTCGTATAGAGTAGTCTAGATATATACTATATATATTAGTGTAGGTTAAAAATATAAATATAACCGGGCAGCTGAGAAATGGAAAAGCCTTTATATAACAATATATGATAGATATGTAGTGATATATTGAACGTTGATACTGCGTGCAAAAGAGAGGGATTACAAAACTAAGAGACCAAAAATAAACAACTATATAAAGAGGATCTTTAATGGTAAATATCAGGTGACCTAAGTATAGGGGACCCCCAATGAGCCTATATGCGTTTCTAGGTTAATATTGCTCATTAGAAAGCCGCCATGTCTAGATTGTCGTTCAAACCCAAATTTGAAAATCCAGTATGTCTCTCTTTGACGGAGTCTTGTATATCTATTTGCCCCTTTTAGAGGCGGAATACTTTCCAGAGGGGTTACACGAAATTGGCATGGCGCTTTCAGGTGACATATATTATGGTGCCTAGACACACTATGTTTCATGCTATTTTTTTTTTTTTTCAAAAAGCTTTATTTGGTTATTCAAAAACAATACATAGATAATAAACATACAGAGTCAATCATTTTATACAGAAAGTGTGCATTGCTCTTCAGCTTATCTTCTTAAGTCCCTATGGAGGGCATTGGGTCGATATCAACCAAGAAAAAAAAAACACTCCTTGTATCAGATAGACCCTTTTATGGCGATTTGTGTTTGATAATGCACAGTCTTAATGACCAGTTAGTCCATTTAGGTTATTCCGCATTTATCTTCATGATGACTCTTGTGCTCAGTACTAAACCATAAAACATCAAATTGAAACAATCTTGGGTGTGATAGCATACACCCCAGTGAAGCCTGAGTGTTGGCATGCATCAGAACCGTCGACACATGCCTGCTATAAGTAATTATAGAGAAGGAAAGAAAGAGAGGAAAGGAGCAGATTCTAAGAGTTAGAAAGGGAGAGAGAATAAGGAGAAAAAAAAAAAAAAAGGGAGGGAGGGGGGTTTGGCGGAAGGGAAAGATCAGACCGGATGGTCTCCCTGCTCTATTGGCCGTGACAAAGACAAAGATTGCCAGCTATCACCTCCGCAGGGGCGTTTCTTGCTATTTTTTGTGATATTCCTATAGTGCTCTCCCAACCTCCTTTTGATCTTTCTAATAGTGCGCCCTAGGTATTGGATCCCACATTTACATGTTAACACATATATAACATGTGTGGAGCTGCAATCTAACTTCCCTCGAATGGGGTACGTACAACCTGTGGTAAAAGAGGTTACCTCTTTTGCTCCATGGGATATATATTTACACATATTACACCTTTTTGTATTACATCTGAAAGAACCATTTGTAATTAGTTTTTTCTCTCTAACATCTTCCTAAGTTAAGTTTCTTATTCATAACTATTTTGCTGGGTGCTAATTTTTGTTTCAGCGTGGGAGCCCTTCTGAATGTGATTGTAGGTTTATCCTCTATGATTTTTTTGAAGATGGGGTCTTTTTGTAAAAGATACCAGTGTTTGTTAATGATCTTTTTTATTATTTTATTTTTTGAATTGAAATTGGTAATAAAAGACATACTTTGCTGTTCACTTGTCGTTTGTTTCTTTGGAGCGTTTGTGTGTGTTGGATTGATAATTTGTTCCCTATTTAAGGCCTTTGCTCTAAGATAGCCCTCTTCTATGAGTTGTTTGGGGTACCCCTTGTCCCCAAACCTCTCTTTCAAAATAACTGCCTGTTGGTCATAAGATTTCAAGGTGGAACAATTTCTTCTGATTCTACGGAATTGACTATATGGTATGTTCTTTTTCCAACTTATAAGATGATTACTGTTATAATTCAGAAAATTATTGCTGTCTACTGTTTTAAAGTAGGTATTGGAAAAAATGGAATTGTCGGAGTCTCATGATAAAATTAAATCCAAATATTCAACTGAATCTTTTTGTATATTACTGGTGAAAGACAATCCAAATGTATTATCATTAAGGTACCGAACAAACTCTCTAATTGTCTCCATTGACCCATTCCATATAAAAAAAAGATTGTCAATGTACCTGCCATAGAAGACCAGGTTCAGCCCCCAGTCTTGATGGTAAATATAGGTCTCTTCGAACCTACCCATCACTAAATTGGCAAAACTGGGGGCAAACCTGGTCCCCATGGCGGTACCCTTGATTTGTAAAAAGTACTGGACTTGGTATTTGAAATAGTTATGTTGAAGAATAAAAAGAATAAGTTCTAATATATATTCCTTCTGACTGGCGGGCATATAAATATCATCTTCTAAATATTTTTTGATACAATCTATTCCTATCTGGTGAGAAATATGGGAGTACAGAGCACAAACATCACGTCATCCAGATATATCCAACTTCTTTTTTGATATTATTTATTTAAAAGATCTGTAGTATCTTTGATAAATGATGGTAACTGAATGACATATCTCTGTAGATAATGGTCAATATAGGCTGATAGTTTATCTGTGGTACTGTTTATTCCAGCTATTATGTGTCTACCTGGTGGTATCTTATTGTTTTTGTGGATTTTGGGCAAATGATAATAGAACGGTACATCAGGTTTAAAAGGTGTAAGATATTGTTTTTCCTTTGAAGTCAAAATGCCCTCCTTATAGCCATCTTCTATTAATTTCAGTAATTTATTTCTAAAGATATCACCAGATAGACATTGGATCACCAGATAGACATTAATTGATAGAAATAATTAGTATGTATTATAGACATAATTAGTATTTATTATAGCCTTATGCTTATCCCTGGCATTCATTAGTATGTATTATAGCCTTATGCTATACCAAACAGGAATTAGTATATAGGATAGTCTTATGCTTATCACAGGCATTAATTAGCATATAGGATAACCTTATGTTTATCCCAGGAATTAATTTGTTTGTAAGATAGCTCTATGCTTATACCGGGCATTAATTATTATATAGGATAGCCCTATGCTTATCCCAGGCATTACTTAGTATGTAGGATAGCCTTATGTTTATCTCAGACATTAGTTAGTATGTAGGATAGCCTTATGCTTATCCCAGGCATTAATTAGTATGTAAGATAGCCCTATGTTTATCCCAGGCATTAATTATTATATAGGATAGCCCTATGCTTATATCAGGCATTACTTAGTATGTAGGATAGCCTTATGTTTATCTCAGACATTAGTTAGTATGTAGGATAGCCCTCTGCTTATCCCAGGCATTAATTAGTACGTAGAATAGCCTTATGCTTATCCCAGACATTAATTAGTATGTAGGATAGCCTTATGCTTATCCCAGACATTAATTAATATGTAGGATAGCCATAAACTTATCCCAGGCATTAATCAGTATGTAGGATTGATTTATGCTTATCCCAGGCATTAAATAGAATGTAGGATATCCTTATGCTTATCCCAGGCATTAATTAGTATGTAGGATAGTCTTATGCTTACCCAAGGCATTAATTAGTACCTAGGATAGCCTTGTGCTTATACCATGCATTAATTAGTATGTAGGATATCCCTATGCTTATCCCAGGCATTAATTAATACGTAGAATAGCCTTATGCTTATCCCAGGCATTAATTAGTATGTAGAATAGCCATATGATTAATTTGCTTAACCCAGACATTAATTACTATGTAGGATAGTCTTATGCTTATCCCAGGCATTAATTAGTATGTAGGATAGCCTTATGTTTATCTCAGGCATTAATTAGTATGTAGGATAGCTTTATGCTTATCCCATGCATTAATTAGTATGTAGGATAGCCTTATGCTTATCCCATGCATTAATTAGTATGTAGGATAGCCTTACGGTTATCCCAGGCATTAATTAGTATGTAGGATAGCCTTATGCTTATCCCAGGCATTCATTAGTGCACAGGATAGCCTTATGCTTATCCCAGGCATTAATCAGTATGTAGGATAGCCTTATGCTTATCCCATGCATTAATTAGTATGTAGGATAGGCTTAGGCTTATCCCATGCATTAATTAGTATGTAGGATAGCCTTACGGTTATCCCAGGCATTAATTAGTGCACAGGATAGCCTTATGTTTATCACAGGCATTAATTAGTACATAGAATAGCCTTGTGCTTATCCCAGACATTCTTAAAGTCCCCCACAGTATTTGTCTTTATTATCTCTAATGTAAGTTTATTCAATGAGGCAAACACCCTTTATGTGAAGTAGCTTCTGCAAATTACTCCTGAACCTGCAACCCTTTAACTTCAGGGGTTTTTTCTGGTGTTCCTCATTTTGTGAAGCATACTTACAGCCTTAGCTTTTAAAAACCCTTAATTCTGATCTTGTCACTGTTCCCTTCTCTCGTCGAAGCTATACATAATTAGGTTATCAAGTCTTATAGTCTTACAGATGATACAACTAGTTTTCATCCCCTTACTGTATTCAGGGATATCACCAAGACTCCTATAGGGTGAGCACCTTAGGAGGTCTTCATAGAATTCCTTGTAGATAGAGATGTACTGTAAATGCAGTGAGCAAGAATTAGAATAAGCAACAATTAGAATAACATGAAAGTGCAAAATAGTCAGATATGGAAATATCTGAATGAACCAGGTTTCGTCTATGGGAATTGCTCTCATGTGTTTGAATGTTATTTTATCCTTTTTTTTTTCATTTTCAGATTTGATATTGTTTTAATCTACAATAATGAGGTTAGGAAGGTTTAAGGTTGGCACCGCTGGGAAATGTTTAATTATGTTAATATAATTGTTTAATTGGAGCAATGTGTAAACCATTTGTAGAACTTCTTACATTAGCATTCAGTTCCTTCGTACATCTGACTTCTTTCATCTTGTCCCAGCTTCTTATTAGCTGTCTACCTGATCTGCTCATTTATAACTTTTTATCTTTGGACATATGAAGCCACTATAACATTCAAGACAAACATTATCCTGGAGAAAACACAAAAGCTTTTATTCTTCTGTCATTGCTTGTTTTTATTATAATTATTATTATTTATTTGTATAGCTCCTCAAAATTCCGTAGAGCTGGGTACAGAGAGAGGGGTATTTAATGACAAAGATTTGTGATAAGATACAAAAACATACCAGACTAAACCAATCTAGTACAGGAGGAAGAGGGCCCTGCTCCAGAGAGCTTACAGTCTACAGGTTGAGGGTGCAGAGACAAAAGGTTTGGGGTAGCTTGTCACGTCGATGTAGTTGCAGCATTAAATCAAAGCAGTTCAATATTTAATTTGGGTAAGATGAAAAACATTTCTATTCATCAGGATGTTCTCTTGATCATAGTAAAATCTTCACCTAATAGCAAGAACACATTTTAAGATGTTCAAGATATTTACAACCCAGATAGCTTAGTTCTCTCTATGGCCCTGATATTCAAAACCTCTCTCTCTCTGCTCAGATGAGATGATCTAAAATGTACCTCCAGTATGCGAGATCCCTAGTGAAATATTCAAAAAGCAGATTTAGACATACCCTGGGAACTCCCCTATTGAGCCCAGGGAACTGCCCTCTCCCTCCAACTTTCTGAAACTGTCAGATTACAATGGAGAAAATACAAAGTGAAATGTAATTTGTAAATGATTCACAGAAATCTACAAAGTATTATCCTAAGTTATTAAAGTTACATTCTACTCAAAATTAAACTTTCATGATCTAGATAGGACATGCAACTTTCCAATTTACTTTTATTATCAAATTTACTTTGTTCTTTTGATATTTTTTGTTGAAAGCTAAACCTATGTAGGCTCATATGCTAATTTCTAAGCCCTTGAAGGCCGCCTCTTCTCTCAGTGCATTTTGACAGTTTTTCACAACTAGACAGTGCAAGTTCATGTGTGCCATATAGATAACATCGTGCTCACACCTGTGGAGTTATTTATGAGTCAGCACTGATTGGCTAAAATGAAAGTCTGTCAAAAGAACAGAAAAAAGGGGGCAGTCTGCAGATGTTTAGATACAAGGTCATCACAGAGGTAAAAAGTGTATTAATATAACTGTGTTGGTTATGCAAAACTGGGGAATGGGTAATAAAGGGATTATCTATCTTTTTAAACAATAACATTTCTGGAGTAGACTGTCCCTTTAAAGTAACACAGAAACTTTCAAAGCCTAATCGGAATGTGTAAAATCACTGCTAGATCTAAATCTAAATGTATTAAAATATAAATGAGAAAGTGCAAAGATTAAATGCAATAATACTGAAATTACCCCATCTGAAATGTATAGTAATAAAACATACAAAGTACAAAGTGCAAGTGTAACAAAACTCTATCATGCAGTGGCTTGTCTCTGCTTCACATACGTAATTGAGAGAGATCTCGCTGTGCTGGAGTGTCCTTCATTTTTCTTTTGAAAATTCAGTGAGTTCAGCCTTTGTGAAGTCTGAATGACAATTTCTCTCTAAGCTGGGGAATCTTTGAATATTAGGGCCTATGAAGTTTCACTTATAAGTAAATAAAATAGCCATGAGACAGCTCATATTAACTCATTTTTCTATCCATTACTTCCAATCCTCTTCTACTAATTTATATCCCATCTGACACCCTGCTTCTAGGTATTTCAAAAACGCTTTGATGGTTCTGTTGACTTTTACCGTTATTGGGAAGGATACAAAGATGGATTTGGACATGCAGATGGAGAGTACTGGTTGGGTAATTACTATACCTGAATGTAACTTTCCATAATATTATTAAAAAGATTGAATCTTAAAGTGTCAGTAAATTTTGTTTTTTAAAGTTTAAAGCAGGCTCTATTATTGTAATCGCTAATCTTATGTAATCTTTTCAATAAATTGTTTAAAAATAAAGTTATAACACTTTAAAATACCAAAAATCAACGTTCTCAAAGCCCTTACTCGCCGCCCATTCAGCAGCTCTTGATGTGGGAGTATTTTCTCGCCAAAAAGTTCATCTTATAGGAAGGTCTCGACCCGCCCCCGTTCCTCCTATTCAAGCTCGTTCACAAGCTTATGCATGTCAAGGGATTTTCGCCAACAACTGCAAACTGCGCATGCCCTTAACCGGCAAATAATGGTAAAGACTGTATTGCCTGTGCAGCCTGATAATGCGCATGCTCCGTAGGCCCCCAGCTATGCCTGTCAATCAAAGATCGTGCGTCCGGACAGACAAGCAGGAGCACGACTGATAAAAAGGGGATTGACCACAAGAAGGAGCTTGGAAAAAAAAAATTAGAGTAGAAGTTATGGGTGGCCGGCGTATACTCCCTCAATGTAAGTTTAGCAACCTGTTTTAGATATGTAAGAAATATTTATTTATTAAGAAATTACATTAGATTGTCTTAGATACATAAGGCATTTAGGAAAATACTATGAAAAATCTTAAGTTTACTGTCCCTTTAAGCAACAGATAAAACTATTAAACCAATAACAAAGACACATTTCTGCAACACTGATAGAATGTGAAAAAGTCCCAGTCGATCAATCTATAAATAAATATAAATAGATAAACACAAGAAAAACTGTAGACTGTAACAGAGATATTGTAAAACTGTCAATGTTACCAGTCTTATAAAATGTCAGAATCCAAGAAGGTTACTACATCAGGTGTTCTTCTCGGCGTCTGTTCAATCCTTCATGTGCTCCGCAGATTGGGGGCAGTTGTATTCCTCGAGGCGTGTTTTAAACGGTCCCACAGTAGAATCTATATACATAAAAACACAAGGCAAAAGTGCAACCCGAAATCAAGCTAGCCAAACATTTATTGTGGAGACGATACAGTTAAATACACTTACAAGAAGTAAAATCTTTTTCACATATCACACAATCACTCTGGTTAGTATGGAGGGGCTTTAAAAGTGAGTCATCCGTAACTCCCCGTTCTCACTAATGAGCCAGATGGAAATGCGCCTTACTCTCCTCCCTCTATGTGTTTGTTTGTCCTTTAACAAACCCTCCATACTAACCAGAGTGATTGCATGGTCTTGCTTAGAAGATTTTACTTTGTCTAAGTGTTTTTAACTCTATGATCTCGACAATAAATGTTTGGCTACCTTGATTTGGGGTTGCACTTGTGCCTTGTGTTTTCATGTATATAAAACTAACACCAAACTAATATGGCATTAAGGTGCTCCACTGACAAGACATGTTTGTTCTAGGTCTGATGCTGTGGGGGGATTGTAAATAAATGCTATCAGGGTCAAAGTTCTGGAATTTAGGGCAAGTGTGGTACTAGAAATCAGAGGGGAGGTATGCAGATGACAAAATGCAGTCTAGAGGTCAAGACAAGGCAGAAACGGTGAAGAATAGCAAACGTTTGCTCTAAAGTAAAACGTATCTAATAAAACTCACAGTCCTATACATTTCGAGTAAATAGTACTTGGTACTTGGGCAAATGTAACCCCAGGCCTGGCACTGTGTCTTATCTCCATACATTGCCCATGCAGGGTGTACTCTAAATCAACAATATCAAAATATTGATTAGTTTAACATCAAGCTGCAAAAGTGGATACTCAACAAAAGTTATGTCTGATACCAGCATCAGCTGACTGTAAAATAATTAGACAGAAATAAATAAAATAATTCACTTTTTTCTTATATTTTACCCACCCAGGCTTGAAGAATATTCACTTTCTTACCCAGAAGAGGATGTATTGCCTCAGAATCGACATGGAGGATTTTGAGAATGAGACACGGTTTGTAACATATGATGAATTTTCCATCTCACCTCTCGCAATCTCTGCGGAGGAGGACAGATACAAACTGCACGTCAAAGGATTCCGAGAGGGGGATAAACTAAATCCTGCAGGTATAAGTTCTGGATTTAATTCCTTACATATATACAAAAGATCTAATAGGATTCCTGCTTTGCAATAGCTATGGTGGAATGTAGGATGACGCTTGTAGGGAAGACCAAGGTTAAGAAATAAAACTTTGTGCAAAATTCTCACAAGGAAAGAATGACCCTCACAGTACAAGACATTGCTACAATTATGAAAAATAACCTTGGGGGTTTTCACTCAAAATGGTAATTTATGAAGCAAAATAAATGTAAAGTGACATAAAATAATATCTAATTTTGAAAAAGTTGATACCTACGGATATTGTAATGACTGTGCCAGGTTGTTTAATGTCTTCTCCGCCAGCATGTTGGGCAACAGTTCCAGTTGAGATTGTAACATACAGGGACAGATTACGAGTGGAGTGCTATTTAACGCTCCCGCTTGAGCAATAACTGCACTCGAAGAAAGCTTTATGCGTTTGTCAGATTGCACTTGTATTATGAGTTGAAAGTAAACTGTTTTTGCTATTGTGGTAATCCGATTAACGTAAAAAGCCGAAGTTAGAATATAGCGTGTGTGTTCACGTATCCCCCCATAGAAGTCAAAGGAGCAAAAGAAGTGGAAAAAACTTACTCTCCTCTAAATCTGGCACAATATGTTTTATAACATAGTAGATGAGGTTAAAAAAATACAGAAGTCCATCGTGTTCAACCTATACAAATTTTAATTTATCTGCAATAAAATCTCCAGTTGATCTTAAATTAATCCCATTAAATAGGTGACCCATTTAACACCAGCAATCATATCCCTGATTTCTATTTCCAACCAGAAATGTATCTAAACCAATTTTAAATGTATTTAAGTTATTGGCATTTACTACCTCCTCATGTAATGAGTTCCACAATTTGATTGCTCTTACAGTGAAAACGTGTTTCCGTTGCATGAGATTAATCTCCTTTACTCTAGCCTTAAATTGTGACCTTCTGTCATCTCTGTATATGGGCCTTGAATATATTTATATAAAGTAATCATGTCATCTCTCAAGCCCCTTTTTTTATTTTAGAGAAAACAGACCCAGTTTGGCTAGTCTCTCCTCATAGCTTAAATTCTCCATTCCCCTTATTAGCTTTGTTGCGCTTCTCTGAACTTTTTTTAGGTCTGCAATATATTTTTTTGAGATCGGTCCCCAGAACTGCACTCCATACTTAAGGTGAGGTCTTACCAGGGATTTATATAGTGACAAAATTGTGCTTTCCTCTCTTGCATCAATGCCTCTTTTAATACCTGTTAGTATCTTATTGGCCTTTGAAGCTGCTGCCTGCATTGTGCACCCATCTTTAGCTTGTTATCTATTACTAATCCCAAATCCCTTTCCTCCTCTGTTTTGCTAAGTCTTGTCCCATATAAATAATACGTTGTCTGCTTATTTTTACTTCCAAAATGTAGAACCTTGCATTTTCCAGTATTAAATCTAATTTTCCATTTACCTGCCCATTCTTCAAATTTTTGTAAATCCCTATGTAAAGCAATTTTATCCTGCTCTGACCCAATGACCTAACACAACTTTGTATCATCTGTAAAAATAGAGATGTTGCTATTTAATCCATTGCTCCAAGTCATTAATAAAATATTACAAAGAACAGAGCCCAGTTTCCTTTCTTTAAGAATAATGGTCTCTCTAATGTAGGACGGTTATTTCTAATTGGCTTTATATTGATGATGGGCTGTCTACCGCAGAGATAGCACATCTCAATCTGCTATTCATTTTTACCAACGTTAACAACAGTAGGCAAGCGACTGCATATTAGAAAATAGATTTCACGAACATCCCTCTACCCACCCTAGTCTTTTAACAATTGACTCTATGTTCATGGGTTCTGGGGATACATTTACCTTAGAGAACTCATACTAATAGCTGCTTATTTTTAAGACCAAGCCGAGTATCTGTAACACTTATTTACCGAGGTCTAGCCTATGCATCATCTGGTTAAACTAAATTGACAGCATTGATGGTTCCTTATCAATACTCCTGGTTACTTCTGCTACTAGCTCCTACACTACATCTTAAAGCACATTTCTACGTTTTGTGAGTTTTCCAGTATCTATTTGCATACTTAATCATCATAATCACCTATACTCATTGTTTTTGCTATTTTGTAACTGGCATAGGTGTAAACCTTTACGCTACTATATATTATTTTCTTGGGTCCAATAGTGGCCCTTTATGATCTTTTTCACCTGTAACTCCCCTTTAAGTCACAGTTATTTTAAGGGGTCCAAGAGCAGCCTCTAATGTTCAGTGGGGTTAAATATGTTATTGTATATTTTAGTATCTATGGGGATATGTATATCTTATTCTATTAGAAAAACTGAGGTTCACTCTACATTTGAATGTTCGGGCAATGTTTACTATATATCTTTGACATTGATGCAGATGTGTGTACTGTATATTTTCATTGATCACGCCTGATTTGTGTTTCTCGGCACTGTATATTGTAAATTTAAAATACTAGGTCACATGCTATCAGTATTTCAATATTTCTAATGTGTTACATTGACTCTGATTCTATGTAAGCCCTGTTTATAAAAAAACTCAAATAAAAATTATATATAAAAAAAAAAGAACAGAGCTCAGTACTGATCCCTGGGGGACTCCACTGATTTCCTTTCTGAGTATGATCCATTTTACTACCACTCGTTGCTCCCTGTCTTTTATCCAGTTATTTATCCATGAGTTAATATTTTCAGCTATTCCCAGACCCTTTTGTACATTAATCTCTTTGCAAAATCTAAGTATATTCAAGTTGTAGAACATCTTTGTAATTAGCTTTCATTTTTTATTTTGCCCTATTTTACTGTAATTTAACTATAAATATGGTGGGTTTTTCAATTCTGAGAATTGGAAGTACACACATATATGTTTTTAAATAGTCCCTGAGGAGGTAGTAAGATAGTGCAAAATAATGACAGCTTTGTTAACAAAACAAATAACAAATAAGGCAAGTGGTGGGAGAAAATGGCCCACAACTATTGCAGTATAGTATTACTGTATTTATAATTTTTCACACTTGGTTGGTATGTTACTATCTTGCAAGCCTACAAAAAAGTTTTGTAATTTCAAAGTGTTTCAGGTCTATTGACATTAGGGGGATTATAGGCTACAAATAACAGAATATTATGGTTTAACTGTAAATTGGAGACACTAGTAAAAGGTGTCAGATCCATAATGTAAATAAACTAAAAGGTGTCAGATCCATAATGTAAATAAACTAAAAGGTGGCAGATTCATAATGTAAATAAACTAAAATGTGGCAGATCAATAATGTAAATAAAACTACCACCTAAAGTGTTTAAACATACAAGAACCTCCCGCTCTGTGCATACTATCAGAATAATACATCAAACAAAAGCCACAATGACAATCCATGAAAGTTCAAAAAAGATAAGATAAACAGCGCTTAACTGGTACTCAAAGTACTAGAAAGCTAGGATTATACATCGACAGTTCTAAAATATGAATCTTGAGTATTACAACAATATCTCATTTAAATATAAAATGTATTTAGAGTACATAATTTAAAAACATAAAATAATTGTTATGCAATAAAAGACAGTTGGTCTAGTTCTGTCTGCACATATATAAGCGCAATTTGACTACCATATACAAGATACAAGAGGACGTCTCCTCTTAAAGATATTAATCAGAGCTCTATGTTTTACACCATCTTCCACACAGTTGTGTCTAAATACTCATTACCACCTTTAAAACCTTTAGACAGTTACAATTGTATACTACTGTGGGTTTATTCGCTTGATGAATATAATCCACCAGTGATTGTTTTGTTACAAAGTTCACTTTACAAAGTTCACTTGTGTGATGTATCAGTCCACTCTTGTATTAGAAAATTTGATAATACTTTCATGAAAACTTCAGGGCTTTAACGGGTCTAACTTTGATATATAAGCAGATTTGTTACAGTTACAATCTGTGTGGGCTGTCCATTATATTTGCAAAGATTTGTTACGGTATTAACACAAATAAATGTATAGTGGGGATACTTTACCAGTCCCTTTGCCGTTTCAGTGTAGAATTGTTATACAAATTAGCCAATATGTTTGCGGTCTGTCCTTGGACCGTTAGGCCTCCGATCTCACCTCTGACCTCTTGGAATGTGACTATGTCACGTTTGAAATGCTGGTATTGCAGATCTTACCGAAATTTTGGATATCACATAGGTCTCACAAAGGTGGCGGTTGTTACAGAGCTATCGGTTCTTCTCACTCCTACTTTTTAACCCTAGCTTTCTAGTACTTTGAGTACCGGTTAAGCACTGTTTATCTTACCTTTTTTGTACATATATTTCAGATTAGTAGTGAGAAGTTTAGCGCTTCTTGTTTCCTCTAAAATATAATCCATGAAAGTTTGCCATGCAAAAACTTCAGATTCACTTGAGTATGTTTTGGCTTCATTTACTATGGCATTCCAATCCCTTAGCAGTGTGATTGTTTTACAATTTACAAATTTGATAGAAATGGGAAATCTGTTATCCTTTGATTTTGGTTGGGTAGATGTGGGACAATGATAATAAACAGGCTTTTCTTAGGCTTCTCACCAGGATTTTCACATGATATAAATCACTCTAAAATTGGATTTTCTTATTGTTAGAAACCGCCTAGAAAAAAACCATCCATATATCTTTAATTTTTTAAAAATATGCAAATGGGACACCAGGGAAAATACAAAAAAGTCATTTCATCATTTCTAATTAAAATTAACATTACTTTCAATATTTACAGCTCAAAACACTCTCTCCAAATAATGTATATTGCTTATGAAACCTCCATACAAGGCATAACAGATAATACACAATATTGCTTACCATTACTTTTCAGAACTTTCAAGGGAAGGGGTTAAAAAAACCCACTGATATTAAAAGACATTCGGCTAGATTTAGAGTTTTGCGGCCAAAGGGGTGCGTTAGCTACGCGTCTTTTTTTTCTAGTGCTGCTTCTAAACAACGCTGGTATTTAGAGTTCTCTGAAGGGCTGCGTTAGGCTCCAAAAAGGGAGCGTAAAGGCATATTTTCCGCCACTTCAACACTCAATACCAGCGTTGCTTATGGTAGCGGCTAGCTGGAAAAACGTGCTCGTGCACGATTCCCCCATAGGAAACAATTGGGCAGTTTGGGCTGAAAAAAAACCTAACACCTTCAAAAAAGCAGCGTTCAGCTCCTAACGCAGCCCCATTGTTTCCTATGGGGAAACACTCTCTAAGTCTGCACCTAACACCCTAACATGTACCCCGAGTCTAAACACCACTAACCTTACACTTATTAACCCCTAATCTGCCACCCCCGCTATCGCTGACACCTGCATTACACAATTAACCCCTAATCTTCCGCTCCGGACACCGCCGCAACCTACATTATCCCTATGAACCCCTAATCTGCTGCCCCTAACATCGCTGACACCTATATAATATTTATTAACCCCTAATCTGCCCCCCCAACGTCGCCGCTACCTTACCTACACTTATTAACCCCTAATCTGCCGACCGGACCTTGCCGCTACTCTAATAAATATAGTAATCCCTAAAGCTAAGTCTAACCCTAACCCTAACACCCCCCTAAATTAAATATAATTTTAATCTAACGAAATAAATTAAATATTATTATCTAAAGTATTCCTATTTAAAGCTAAATACTTACCTGTAAAATAAACCCTAATATAGCTACAATATAACGAATAATTATATTGTAGCTATTTTAGGGTTTATTTTTATTTTACAGGCAACTTTGTATTTATTTTAACTAGGTACAATAGCTATTAAATAGTTATTAACTATTTAATAGCTACCTAGTTAAAATAATTACCAAATTACCTGTAAAATAAATCCTAACCTAAGTTACAATTAAACCTAACACTACACTATCAATAAATAAATTAAATAAATAAATTACCTACAATTACATACAATTAAATAAACTAAACTAAATTACAAAAAAAAACAAACACTAAATTACAAAAAATAAAAAAAGATTACAAGAATATTAGGCTAATTACACCTACTCTAAGCCCCCTAATAAAATAAAAAAGCCCCCCAAAATAATAAAGGTCCCTACCCTATTCTAAATTAAAAAGTAACCAGCTCTTTTACCAGCCCTTAAAAGGGCTTTTTGTGGGGCATGCCCCAAAGTAATCAGCTCTTTTGCCTGTAAAAAAAAAACACAATACCACCCCCCAACATTAAAACCCACCACCCACATACCCCTACTCTAACCCAAACCCCCCTACCTTGAGTCGTGTTCACCCAGCCGGGCACCGATGGACCAAAAGAGGACATCCGGAGCGGCAGAAGTCTTCATCCTATCCGGGCAGAAGAGGACATCCGGACCGGCAGACATCTTCATCCAAACGGCATCTTCTATCTTCATCCATCCAGAGCGGAGCGGAGCCATCTTCTTCCAGCCGACGCCGATCCATCCTTCTTCACCGACGCTTACTATCAACCAATCGGAATTAAGGTAGGAAAAATCTTGAATCAGCCAATCAGATTCAAGTTCAATCAGATTGGCTGATCCAATCAGCCAATCAGATTGAGCTCGCATTCTATTGGCTGATCAGAACAGCCAATAGAATGCGAGCTCAATTTGATTGGCTGATTGGATCAGCCAATCCGATTGAACTTGAATCTGATTGGCTGATTCAATCAGCCAATCAGATTTTTCCTACCTTAATTCCGATTGGCTGATAGAATCCTATCAGCCAATCGGAATTCGAGGGACGCCATCTTGGATGACGTCATTTAAAGGAACCTTCATTCGGCGAGTAGGCATCGGTGAAGAAGGATGGATCCGCGTCGGCTGGAAGAAGATGGCTCCGCTCCGCTCCGGATGGATGAAGATAGAAGATGCCGCTTGGATGAAGATGTCTGCCGGTCCGGATGTCCTCTTCTGCCCGGATAGGATGAAGACTTCTGCCGCT
This sequence comes from Bombina bombina, assembly GCF_027579735.1. NCBI lineage: Eukaryota > Metazoa > Chordata > Amphibia > Anura > Bombinatoridae > Bombina > Bombina bombina. The sequence goes on from NC_069509.1 coordinate 30,169,683, forward strand.
CCGGATGTCCTCTTTTGGTCCATCGGTGCCTGGCTGGGCTGGTAAAAGAGCTGGTTACTTTTTAATTTAGAATAGGGTAGGGACCTTTATTATTTTGGGGGGCTTTTTTATTTTATTAGGGGGCTTAGAGTAGGTGTAATTAGCCTAATATTCTTGTAATCTTTTTTTATTTTTTGTAATTTAGTGTTTGTTTTTTTTGTAATTTAGTTTAGTTTATTTAATTGTATGTAATTGTAGGTAATTTATTTAATTTATTTATTGATAGTGTAGTGTTAGGTATAATTGTAACTTAGGTTTGGATTTATTTTACAGGTAATTTGGTAATTATTTTAACTAGGTAGCTATTAAATAGTTAATAACTATTTAATAGCTATTGTACCTAGTTAAAATAAATACAAAGTTGCCTGTAAAATAAAAATAAACCCTAAAATAGCCACAATATAATTATTCGTTATATTGTAGCTATATTAGGGTTTATTTTACAGGTAAGTATTTAGCTTTAAATAGGAATACTTTAGTTAATAATATTTAATTTATTTTGTTAGATTAAAATTATATTTAATTTAGGGGGGTGTTAGGGTTAGACTTAGCTTTAGGGGTTAATACATTTATTATAGTAGCGGCGAGGTCCGGTCGGCAGATTAGGGGTTAATACTTGAAGTTAGGTGGTGGCGATGTTAGGGAGAGCAGATTAGGGGTTAATACTATTTATTATAGGGTTTGCGAGGCGGGAGTGCGGTGGTTTAGGGGTAAATACATTTATTAGAGTAGCGGCGAGGTCCGGTAGGCAGATTAGGGGTTAATAAGTGTAGGTAGGTAGCGGCGACGTTGGGGGGGGGGCAGATTAGGGGTTAATAAATATTATGTAGGTGTTGGCGATGTTAGGGGCAGCAGATTAGGGGTTCATAGGGATAATGTAGGTGGCGGCGGTGTGCGGTCGGCAGATTAGGGGTTAAAAATATTTATTATAGTGGCGGCGATGTGGGGGGACCTCGGTTTAGGGGTACATAGGTAGTTTATGGGTGTTAGTGTACTTTAGAGCACAGTAGTTAAGAGCTTTATAAACCGGCGTTAGCCCAGAAAGCTCTTAACTACTGACTTTTTTCTACGGCTGGAGTCTTGTCGGTAGAGGGTCTACTGCTCACTTCAGCCAAGACTCTAAATACCGGCGTTAGGAAGATCCCATTGAAAAGATAGGATACGCAATTGGCGTAAGGGGATCTGCGGTATGGAAAAGTCACGGCTTGAAAGTGAGCGTTAGACCCTTACCTAAACGACTCTAAATACCAGCGGGCGGCCAAAAGCAGCGTTAGGACCCCTTAACAATGCTTTTGACGGCTACCGCAGAACTCTAAATCTAGGCGATTGTTTTAAAAATAAAAAGTAATACCAGGTCTCTCTACTTCTTCACAGGAGATTCTCTGGTGACACACAATGGGAAGAATTTTTCTACATATGATCATGATGGTGACACATATGCTGCAGGTAACTGTGCACTTAGTTATTCTGGCGCCTTTTGGTACAGCAGTTGTCACAACGCCAATCTTAATGGTAAATATCTGAAAGGCACAACCGATATCTATGGACAAGGCATTACATGGAGAAGTTGGAGAGGATACTATTATTCGCTGAAGAGAAGTGAGATGAAAATAGCAACGTGTGTGTAATCCTCCGACATTCCATAGAGTTATGGCTATTTGCTCCTCTATGTTAATCTGATTAAAAAAAATAATTAAAGCTCAAGCTGTTCTTCCACCCAACCTTACTGAAAAACCTTGCCCAATAAATGGTATTTACTACGTAGTAAATTCAGTTGAGTGCTATTTTTTAAAACAACAGGTAATAAAATATATTTCTTACTTCCATTTCTGAGCATTTGAATATGAACCTGACAACACTTGAAACATCGCAGAAGGCAAAATATCTTAGTAGAGTTTGATTTTTTTTCTTGGCTTTTCCTTTTCAATTTTGCACATAACTGTTCATATGTCTTATGTCTGTGTTATGACCTATATCATTATAATACAATTATATATTTTAGTAATTCAAGAAAATAATTTCAAGTACAAAGAAATATCATTTTAATTATAAACATAATTATCCACAATAACCAAATGTGTAAAAAAATAACTGCATAACATAGGATACCAAGAGAATGAAGCAAATTTGCTGATAGAAGTAAATGGTAAAATGGTAAAATTGTTTAAAATGGTATGTTCTATCTAAATCATGAAATAAACAAATTTGGCTACATGTCCCTTTAATTTAATCTGCAAGAGAACATTTCAAAATGTGTTTATTTTTTATTTTGTTTTATTTAAATTAATGTTCCTGCCCAATAAACCAATATCATATTGTCAAACTTGCAGAGAAAGCCATCCTGTGTGGATTAGCAGGAAGTACAAACCAAAACTGCAGTATTAGTTTCAATTTAAATCAAACAGCTTTTAATTAACATTAGGAATTGTGTAAATTCTTTTTTTTCTTTCCATAATTCAAAATGATTAAAGGGACATAAAACCCCAGATTTTTCTTTCATGGTTCAGATAGAGCATGTGATTTTAAACAATTTTCCAGTTTAATTCTATTATCAAATTTGCTTCATTCTCTTGCTATCCTTTTGCTGAAGTATCAGCATTGCACCACTGGCATCTAGCTGAACACACCTAGACAGCCAATCACAAGAGACAAATGTGTGCAGGCACTAATCACCAGCTAGCTCTGACTAGTGTAGGATATGTACATATTCTTTTTCAACAATGGATACCAAGAGAACAAAGAATATTTGGAAATAGAAGTGAATTTAAAAGTATCTTGAAATTTCATACCCCTATATGAAATATGGCATTTTCAGCGTTAAAACAGCAACGCAGCCGTTACAAGTCTTGTCGGAATAGCTGTACCGCACACCTTTTAGCCTGTAACGCAACATCAGTACCGCACTCGTAAAAATTACGTTTTTTCATAGGATTCCCATAGCACTGGTATTACGAGTTTTGCGGTGAGGCTAAAAAGTGAGCGTTACAGCATAAAACGACAAGATCTGTACCGCCATCTAAAGTCAGCAGTTATGAGTTTTATGCTACAAAGCTTTAACATAAAACTCATAACTAAAGTGTTACAAAGTATACTAACACCCAAAAACTACATATTAACCCCTAAACCGAGGCTCTCCCGCATCGCAAACACTATAATAAACTCATTAACCCCTAATCTGCCGCTCCCGACATCGCTGCCACTAATAAATTGTATTAACCCCTATTCCGCCGCTCCCCGACATTGTCGCCACTATAATAAACCTATTAACCCCTAAAACACCGCCCTCCCGCATGGCAAACACTATTTAAATATTATTAACCCCTAATCTGCCATCCGCCCACACCGTCGCTATAATAAACCTATTAACCCCTAAACCGCAAGCCCTCCACAACAAAATAAACTAAAACAAACTATTAACCCCTAAACGTAAGCCCCCACAATGAAATAAACTAAAATAAACTATTAACCCCTAAACGACCCCTAACTTTATATTAAAATTACAATTTCCCTATCAAATTAAATTAAAACTTACCTGTCAAATTTAAAAAAAATATTTTAAACTAACAATTAAACTATTATAATTATTAAACTAAAATTAAACTAACTACCAATTAAATAAAACTAAACTACACATTAAAAATCCTAACACTACTCTAAAAATTACAAAAAAATAACTAAATTACAAAAAAACAACTCACTAAATTACGAAAAATAACAAACGAAACGATCAAAAATAAAAATGAATTACACTTAATCTAATAGCCCTATCAAAATGAAAAAGCCCCCCTCAAATAACCCCGCCCATAGCCTACAATAAACTACCAATGGCCCTTAAAAGGGCCTTTTGTGGGGCATTACCCCAAAGATATCAGCTCTTTTCCCTGTAAAAAAAATACAAACATCCCCCCCAACAGTAAAACCCACCACCCAATCAACCGTCCCAAATAAAAAAAATATCTAAAATAATCTAAGCTAACCATTGCCCTGAAAAGGGCATTTGTATGGGCATTGCCCTTAAAAGAGCATTTAGCTCTTTTACATTGCCCAAACTTTAATCTAAAAAAAACCCACTCAAAAAACCCTTAAAGAAACCTAACACTAACCCCCGACGATCCACTTACAGTTGTTGAAGTCCCGCTTGAAGGATCCATCCATCCGGTGAAGTCATCATCCATGCGGCAAGCAGTCTTCATCCAGGCGGTCTCTTCTATCTTCATCCAGCTGGGGAAGTCCTCATCCATGCGGCAAGAAGTCTTCATCCAGCCGGCGCGGGTCCATCCTGAAGACATCCGGCGCAGAGCATCCTCTTTATATGGTCGCCGCCATATACTGATTCTTAAATGCAAGTGACGCAATCAAAGAAGCTGCTAAAATCCTATTAGCTGTTCCAATCAGCCAATAGGATTGAGCTTGTATTCTACTGGCTGTTCCAATCAGCCAATAGGATTGAGCTCTCATTCTATTGGCTGTTTCATAAGGGATTAAAGGCCTACCAGGTCGATACCAGCAAAAGGGTTAACTCAATAATCCCAAAGCTCTTTAAATAACCACAAGACAACTTATTTGGGAATAAATAACATATAGGGCTAGATTTATTAAGCACTTTTCTCCACTTTGTCTGCAGGTTCGCACAAACGAACCTGCAATCATGATTTATCAAGCAGCGGTCATCAGACTGCTGCTTCCCAGTCCTGTTCTTCACCTCTTAAGTAACAGCAATTGCCCGTGTGTGATTGGGCGAGTGCAGGCAGGGGGCAGGGATGCACGCGACGGCAAAGGAGCCATTGTGTGCAATGTTAAATGCGGGCAATGAATTGCTACCCGCCAGAGGAGAAGCTGGGTGGAAAGGGGTGAATATGTATGTCCTCTGTCTGCCAGTGTTTGATAAATTTAGCTTATAATAAAATTAACTGTAAACTAACAAATACTAACTAGGATGGCAGCAATTAAGATGCTAATCTCCCCAGAACCAAAGACGTTAGCGGCTTCATCCAATCTGCAACTCTGCCCATGTAGATGACACTAAGGGAATTGTGAGATCTTCTGATGTTTAAACAAGGAGTGTGTGAGCTGCGCTTGCAAATGTCTTTAATAATGCCAATAGAATAAAAGGGCTTCCTCCAAAAACCCTAATTTGCAGCTGTAGAAGGGGAATAGACTGCTCAGTCCTCAATTAAGGAACTAACACAATCCAGAATATATGGCGCTAATAAAAGCTAAATATTAGGGGGGCGGAGCTAACAGCAGAAGAGACAAGACAAACAACCCATGAGCTCCTGCAAAATCAACAAACATTAAGTTTAAAGGGACACTCAATCAAAATTAAACTTTCATTATTCAGATAGAGCATGCCATTTTAAACAACTTTCCAATTTACTTCCATTAATAAAATGTGCACAGTCTTTTTATATTTAAACTTTTTGAGTCACCAGCTCCTACTGAGCATGTGCAAGAATAAGTGTGTATGCATTTGTGAATGGCTGATGGCTGTCACATGGTACGTGTATGCATTTGTGATTGGCTGATGGCTGTCACATGGTACAGTGGGAGTGGAAAAAGACATAACTTTTAAAATTGTCAGAATTTTTTTTTACTAGTCATTTGAAGTTTTACTGCTTGGAGACACACCGTCTGGTATAACCATGAGGCAGAATTGATTACTACCTAACTAAACATGGCAGACTTCTATGAACGGATGCAAGCATCGCTTGACAAAATGGAGGAGAAGATGGATTGCTGCTTCCATGACCTACTATTTATAGTCAGAGAACAGCGTGGGGAAGAGGTCAACCCAATACCCAAAATGGAGACTTCTTTAGATCTTACTAAGAACAACGAGACCGCCCATCTTAACCTAAGAACATCAATGTCAGTGCTAGAAACACCACAAACCCACACGGAGTCTTCTCCACATGATACTTCGCTGAGCACAGTGGCGAGTTTCACAGTGGAGAGGAGCTCTATCTTACTGGCTTCGTTTGGAAAAGAGGCGAATATCATAGACGAAACACTGCAGTTCGTCAGCACCTTACCGCTTGCCAGTGGTTTACACCCTCATACAGAGAGCAGGATCTCTGGCCCTGAAATGGCCTTGGCTGTTACTGAATCTGTTGCTGATGCTAACAGCACTACATGTCTGACGGAGATGGATAGTGATCTGCAGATACCACTCAACACAGTCAAGTTCATACAGGGAGCCTGTCATACAGACCTGAAGTCTCTTATGAGGCCGAACTTAACAATCCCAAATATCCAACCTACCAGCCCAGGACAACTACCGGGAGATTTTAAACACATAGCCGTTGACCTGGCTAGTTTTCAGAATGATCGGAGCCTTATTATCGCTCACCTTGTCAGCGGGTTCCAGATTTTACTTGTGCTCCCTTACTTACTCTGGAACGAGCAGGATCTCTTCGACAAACTCTCGCTCTCTCTAGAAATTCAGGAGCAAACACCACAACCTACACCGCGGTTCATCGGCAGTAAAGGATTGAAGAGAGGTGTAGGATGAAGCCCTGGTGATATTCACTGTATCAACTTTCAAAATAGTTAACATTATGTTATTAGGTTAAATCAATTTGGTTTCCCTTTGTCTCTTTGGTTTTCTTTTCTTACTTCCCAGATAGCTCCATATCCCCACAGTATTCGTCTTTGACAGCCCTAACTCAACACAAAACTAACTGCTCTTATTCTAAGATATTTTTAATTCAGCTTTCATGATGCTGGACCTGGTTTGGGGAGTACAGGACTCTGCGTTATATCTCAACTTATATAACTCTTGATAAATCCATCTAACTTGCAACCCCTATTTAATAAAGCGGATAGACTTGTGTGACAACTGTAAAGCCAATTGTTATTCACCACATTGTTAAACTGATTCACAGAGAACTAGCCACTTATCTTGCTATTAATTTTCTATGTTATGATGCTGATGCTTGCGTCTTGCTACCTATGTACATGAGGCAAGAGTACTTTTGCATGTAACTTCTATATACTATCTCACCACTCATTGGCTATCTGTGTTATATAGTTAATACATATATCTAGCTATTTGTGTTTCTGAGTTATACCAAATGTAACTCCTCTATAGTAAGATGTTCACACTCAATACACCATGAGGGGAAAACCCCCCGACGCATCATAACTCACTAAACATATCATCCATTTCAAAATGGGTATTATATGTCTCCCTTACATAAGGATGTACACTCCTCACAAATGCTAGATGATAAATGGATCTAGTACTCACACGCCAGGCTACAATACTATGGTAACTTACCCTGTAACAACAAAGTAATCATTAACCTATATCTCCCTAACATTCTTACTATGTCACTGTTATTAATTCTGTATTGCAGCCACTCCTTATATCACTTCTCTGAATTTTAGTTGTGTATACACATGTTTAGGCTTCCCTATTAGACGCTTAATCTAGATGCTGAATATTAAGTTTGAGGTTCTATTTGATACGCTATACTTAGTTAAAACTAAAGCTTGACATAATACTTAACGTCACTTGTTTAGCCTCTTGCAACCCCTCTGTCGGCAGCCGAGATGGTGGGGAATATTCTGACTAACTTATAGCAATCATAGGTAAACAAAAAGTCACCTATTCCATAGTAAGTTAAATAGTGATCAGCCCCTTCCCACAGCTTACATATTATCCACTGTAAATGTTTTACTCATGTGGTGAATTTTAGCAGGAGTATACTCCTCTCTTATTATATATAAAGGCATGACTGTGCGGTGTCTGATTTTCTATTTATCCTTCATCTCCCTCCCAGACCCTGGTATCTAGCTTATATATGCATCGGCACATAGTCTATGTGGTAGTTTAAAGGGCTCATTATTAAGGGAAGTTACTTTTACAATAGTTTTGAACGCCAACCATAGGCTTTCATTTTGTATAAATAACTCAGGGCGTCTCCACCAGACTATACATATTATATAACACTTTTTATATTCAAGATAGGGAGCAGTTACACATTACTAGTATTCTGAACATCTTGGCAAGATACAGTTTATAGCATTCATAATATAAGGACTTATTCTACATAATGCTATATTTTATGTAGTACTTAACCAATATACTCCTGGCTGTTCCTACTATCCCCTTCTTGAACAACACACTGCCCAGAGATAAAAGGTACTACCTGCCGGTCTCCCTAAATATGGACATAAACTATATAAGTAAGATCTGATTGATAAATTAAGTCCACTCCATAGCTATAGAGACACCTAAAGTGTCCCTATTTCTGAGCGGAAGGAGACCCTCTAGTAGTCCTGATACCACAACCTTGAGGAGACATATATTATATAGTTCACTACTCACCCCATCACACATTGCACTAACTGTGTCTTGGTAGTTAGGTCCAAGAATGCCAACCTTACATTTTATTCCTCCTCCTTCAGTTCACGTATTTCTCTAGGTTAGGTTCAGGAATGACCTCCCATGTTGATAGAGGGGATTATAGCATACTGTTGCACAAGCTAGAAGTCACAGAGGTCTATCCGTTATAAACCATAGTTTTAACCTATCTTGTGTCTATAGCTATCCTTAAACTTAAACCTTGTAGCTGTATATTGTGCTTAACTTAGGGTGAAACTACTCCTCTATCTACATCACATGCCGCCCCTTCGCTACCATTATTACCTTGTTTGGTTACTTTGACAGCTCTGCCCCCCCTCTTCCCTTTCTAATAAGAGCGGCTCTTGCTCGCTGTATGCCTTTTCCCCTCTATATTCTACGGCCCAAGAGTGGCCCCCTGGCATTGTGGGGAGCATCTGGTATGTTGAATAATATAAAAAAAAGTCTAATTTTATCTGTTCAGATCTGTTTGTCATAAGGTAACTAAACTTTGCTTAATGATCTCAATTTCTCATACCTACCTCTACCTATGGTAGACCTTAAACATTTTCTCACTGATCTGTAATAGACTTGATATAGTCCCACAAGCTATGGAGTTGGTTCATAGCTCATCTAGATAAATCATTTTGTTAAATATCAGGATTGAATCAGCCAATCAGATTGAAGTTCAATCCGATTGGCTGATTGGATCAGCCAATCAGATTGAGCTCGCATTCTATTGGCTGTTCCGATCAGCCAATAGAATGCAAGCTCAATCTGATTGGCTGATCCAATCAGCCAATCGGATTGAACTTCAATCTGATTGGCTGATTCAATCAGCCAATCAGATTTTTCCTACCTTAATTCCGATTGGCTGATAGAATCCTAGACATAGCAACTAGACTGACTAACCCTATCTCTGTCACCTATGATCAATATAATCTCAAGTCGCCATCCAAAACAGGGAGGAAGGGTGTGCAAACTTGGCAGCCTCATGTCCAGGAGGAGAAGAGGAACCAGAACTATTGCTGGCAGCTTATAAAGGTAAGGCCCTCCCTTATATATGCAACATTGTTGCATCTTATTTGTCAGGATCCCTGACTTACCTGGCCACTGTAACGGCAAATGCGGGGCCTTTGACCGTTCTCCTGGCTGCCGTTGCGGTGAAGAAAGGCCCCAGTGATCCGTCTCAGCATCCCCCTTGGAGAGATGCCAGTCTGACAGCAGCAGTAGCTGCGAATCTCTAGGTGCACGCGGCCGCACGCTGCCTAGATTTAAAGGGCCAGTAACTGATTACAGGAACTCCCACCTGAAAGGCACAGGTGTGGGATTTCCTATAAAAGGCTACTCAGTGCTTCACTCTGCACTGAGTTATTGCCTTGGAAGGTGATTTACTTCATATAATTGGCAAGAGTTCATGAGCTAGTGACATATGGGATACAGTAGCATCACTAGGGGGTGACACCACAAAAAAATATTTTACTTTTTTTTTTTTCTTTTGAAATTTTATTGAAATTCAAAGAAATATAATGTAGAGATGCATATATCTTGTTATTAGAGGGGCCAGCAGTTGTGAACATTAGTGGGACTGGGGAAGTTGTAGATGCACTTAATTTTTTTGTCCCTTGAGTCTGTGTCGCAATTTCCACAAATAGTTTTCCTGGCTGCTTTTGCTTGTTTGTACTTTGCTCCTCCCCTGCCCAATATCACTAAGAATGTTGTGGGTGTGCCGTGGGGTTTGTGAAGTTGCGCTGCTAGCATAAACCTGCCTGCCTATCTGAGCTCACTGCTCAGTGACATGTGGAGCAGTGGAGTCATTCACGGCTGTGCTGTCTCTCTAAACGGGAACCAGGAAATCGTGAGGGGATGCCTGGCACCTGACCGCATGACTGTCTAAAACTGTCTCTAAAGTGAAGGAGCCACGTATCGGGATATACAATCCTACCAGGAGGGGCAAAGTTTTCCAAACCTCAAAATGCCTATAAATACACCCCTCACCACACCCACAATTCAGTTTTTATAAACGTTGCCTCCTATGGAGGTGGTGAAGTAAGTTTGTGCTTGATTTTTATGATTTCTTCTGTGATAAGCGCTTCTAAGCATTCTAAAGCCCAATTCCTCTCAGAGTACAGTGTTTGTCAGAGGGACGTGAAGAGAGTATTGCCTATTGAATTTTATGGTTTTCCTAGCGGGAAATCTTTTCAAAGGTTCTCTGTTATCAGTAGTAGGGATTCATCTCCTACCTCCCTTTTCAGATAGACGATATACTCTTATATACTATTACCTCTGCTGATACTTTTTCAGTACTGGTTTGGCTATCTGCTATATGTGGATGGGTGTCTTTCGGTAAGTATGTATCATTATTTTAAGACACTCTCAGCTATGGTTTGGTGCTTTATGTATTAATATAAAGTTTTAAATATGTGTATTTTACTTATATTTGCCATGAGTCAGGTCTATGTGTATTTCCCTTTGCAGTCCAGAAGTTTCATTATGGGAATCATGTTTAGGAAGTTTGTCTTACCTGGGGTATAGTCTTTTTTCAATTTGACTTGTAAACTTGCGGGCATATTAGGCTAGCAAGGGCGTAAAATGCTGTTATCTATTGCATCATTTTTGGCGCAAGAATTTTTTTGGGCGCGAATGTGCATGTGTCATGGTGCAAGTTCATCATTTCCTGTGTCGTAATTGATGCAAGGTTGTTAAACGCAGAATTGCGTTCGTTATGACGCGAGTTGCGTCATTTCTGGATGTTTGTTGGCGCCAAAAAATTTCTCAACTTCCTTTTGCGTCGTGTGTCATTCTTGGCGCCGAAAAATGTATTTATATTTTACCCCACTTCCTATATGCTCCTTGCCTTCTTTATGCTCAGAGAGCTATGCTATTTGCTTTTTTGTTAATTTTAGCATTTGCATTTTTTCCCATTCCTGAAACTGCTATATGTGAAGATAAGAAATTTTTGTTTAATGTTATTTTTCTTTTATAAATTTTACTACATGTCTCAATCTGATCCTGTCTCAGAAGTTTCTGTTGGAACCATGCTGCCTGAACACAGTTCTACCAAAGCTAAGTGTATCTGTTGTAAGCCAGTAGAGATTATATCTCCACTTGTAGAGTTATTAAAAGAAGTTGTTAAAAGAAGTGTTAATAACTTTGGCTATTGAGGAGTCTGGACCACTTGATAATAAATCCAGTAAACATTTAAATTCTGTCTATAAACCTCCTGTGACTACTTCTGAGGTTTTTCCTGTTCCTGATGCTATTTCTGATGTGATTGCTAAAGAATGGTCTAAGCCTGGCACTCACTTCTTTTGTTCCTTCTTCAAGGTTTAAAAAGTTGTATCCTTTGCCAGTGGTTAATATGGAGTTTGGGGAAAAGTCCCTAAGGTTGATGGGGCTATTTCTACTCTTGTTAAACGTACTACTATTCCTATGGAAGATAGTACCTCTTTTAAGGATCCTTTAGATAGGAAGATTGAATCTTATCTAAGGAAAGCTTATTTGCATTCTGGCTATATGCTTAGACCTGCCATTTCTATGGCTGATGTTGCGGCTGCATCAACTTTTTGGTTGGATAGCTTAGCTCAACAAGAAAACGACTCTGATTTGCATAGCATTGTTTGTTTGCTTGAACATGCTAATCATTTTATCTGTGATGCTATTTTTGATATCATCAAGATTAAAGGGACACTGATCCCAAATTTTTTATTTCGTGATTCAGATAGGGCATGCAAAAACTTTCTAATTTACTCCTATTATCAAATTTTCCTCATTCTCTTGGTATGTTTATTTGAAAAGCAAGAATGTTAGTTTAGATGCCGGCCCATTTTTGGTGAACAACCTGGGTTGTCCTTGCTGATTGGGCAGCACCAATAAACATGTGCTATCCATGGTTCTGAACCAACAATTTGCTGGCTCCTTAGCTTAGATGCCTTCTTTTTCAAATAAAGATAGCAAGAGAACAAAGAAAAACTGATAATAGAAGTAAATTAGAAAGTTGCATAAAATTGCACGCTCTATCTGATTCATGAAAGAAAAAAATTTGGGTTCAGTGTCCCTTTAATGTTAAATCTATGTCTTTGGCTATTTTAGCTAGAAGAGCTTTATGGCTCAAATTATGAAATGCTGACATGGTATCTAAATCTTGGTTACTATCTCTTTCATTCCAGGGTAATAATTTGTTTGGTTCCCAGTTGGATTTAATTATTTCCACTATTACTGGGGGGGAAGGGAGTATTTTTGCCTCAAGATAAAGAGTCTAAAGGCAAATCTAAAGCTTCTAATCGATTTCGTTCCTTTGTTTAGAATAGAGAACAGAAAACTGTTCCTTTCCCTAAAGACTCTGTCTCCAACTGGAAGCCATCCTCGAGTTGGAATAAATCCAAGTCTTACAAGAAACCAAAGCCAGTCCTCAAGTCTGCATGAAGGTGCGGCCCTCGATCTAGTTCTGCTGGTGGGGTGCAGATTGAAATTATTTCAAGACATTTGGGCAGGTTCCATTCGGAATCATTGGATTCAGAATATTGTCTCCCAGGGGTATCAAATAGGTTTCAGAATAAGACCTCCTGTGAGAAGATGTTTTCTCTCTCACGTTCCAACAAATCCTGTGAAAGCTCAGGCTTTTCTGAAGTGTGTTTCAGATATAGAGCTTTCAGGCGTGATTGAACCAGTTCCATTTCTGGAACAGGGTCTGGGTTTTTATTCAAATCTATTAACCCCTTAATGACCACAGCACTTTTCCATTTTCTGTCCGTTTGGGACCAAGGCTATTTTTACATTTTTGCGGTGTTTGTGTTTAGCTGTAATTTTCCTCTTACTCATTTACTGTACTCACACATATTATATACCATTTTTCTCGCCATTAAATGGACTTTCTAAAGATACCATTATTTTCATCATATCTTATAATTTACTATAATTTTTTTTTTATAAAATATGAGGAAAAATTGAAAAAAAAAAACACTTTTTCAAACTTTGAGCCCCAAAATCTGTTACACATCTACAACCACCAAAAAAAACGATGCTAAATAGTTTCTAAATTTTGTCCTGAGTTTAGAAATACCCAATGTTTACATGTTCTTTGCTTTTTTTGCAAGTTATAGGGCCATAAATACAAGTAGAAAAAAGAAAGCAGAGACAGGTGCAGCCCGATTCAAGTGCAGCAAATTTTATTAGAGGTAAGTGCACATAGACAAATGGCTACTTACAGGATTAAACAAGTAAAACAGCATTTAAAAGCTTGGTATCAAGACTGTATTTCACTGATATGGTGGAGGATGTCCTCTGTGAAAAATTACAGCCCAGCTGTTGTTAGAAACCAAATGTGGCAGGAAGCTGATGGGTGACCCTCCGTGTTGCAGGATAGACACCGGTAATCAATCTGGAAACAAGGTCCAGCAGTATCAGAGTCTCTACGTGTTTCGTCTCAGGACGCTCAGACTTTTTCAAGAGCACATTGCTATTTCCAAACCACTTTTTTTCAAAATTAGCGCTAGTTACATTGGAACACTAATATCTTTCAGGAATCCCTGAATATCCATTGACATGTATATATTTTGTTTAGAAGACATCCCAAAGTATTGATCTAGGCCCACTTTGGTATTTTTCATGCCATTATTTCACCGCCAAATGCGATCAAATAAAAAAAATTGTTCACTTTTTCACAATTTTTTTTAACAAACTTTAGGTTTCTCTCTGAAATTATTTACAAACAACTTATGCAATTATGGCATAAATGGTTGTAAATGCTTCTCTGGGATCCCCTTTGTTCAGAAATAGCAGACATATATGGCTTTGGCTTTGCTTTTTGGTAATTAGAAGGCTGCTAAATGCCACTGCGCACCACACGTGTATTATGTCCAGCAGTGAAGGGGTTAATTAGGGAGCATGTAGGGAGCTTCTAGAGTTAATTTTAGCTTTATTGTAGTGTAGTAGAGAACCCCAAGTATTGATCTAGGCCCATTTTGCCAAATGCAATCAAATTAAAAAAAAACGTTAAATTTTTCCCAATTTTTGGTTTCTCACTGAAATTATTTACAAACAGCTTGTGCAATTATGGCACAAATGGTTGTAAATGCTTCTCTGGGATCCCCGTTGTTCAGAAATAGCAGACATATATGACTTTGGCGTTGCTTTTTGGTAATTAGAAGGTCGCTAAATGCTGCTGCGCATCACAGGTGTATTATGGCTAGCAGTGAAAGGGTTAATTAGGTAATTTGTAGGGAGCTTGCAGGGTTAATTTTAGCTTTAGTGTAGAGATCAGCCTCTTTAGTGTAGAGATCAGCCATCACACCCCCTGATCCCTCCCAAACAGCTCCCTTCCCTCCCCCACCCCACAATTGTCCCCGCCATCTTAAGTACTGGCAGAAAGTCTGCCAGTACTAAAATAAAAAGGTATCTTTGAATTTTTTTATTTTCTTTAGCATATTTACATATGCTGCTGTGTAGGATCCCCCTTAGCCCCCAACCTCCCTGATCCCCCCCAAAACAGCTCTCTAACCCTCCCGCTCTGCCTTATTGTGGGCCATCTTGGGTACTGGCAGCTGTCTGCCAGTAACCAGTTTGCAAAAAAATATGGGTTTTGTTTTGTTTTTATATGTTTTTTTCTGTAGTGTAGCTTCCCACAGACCAACCCCCACCCCTTGACTGATGTTTTTTTGAACATATATCCCCCCCTTTTTCCCACTTTTAATATTAATTTTCTGTAGTGTAGCGGTTCCCACCCGCTCCCTCCCCGTGCACGTGTCCACCCCTGCCTCCCCGTGCACGCGAGTGCTTCCGTGCGCGCCCCCGGCCATCCCCCGCCCACGATCCCGCCCCCTTCTACATCACCAGGGCCATCGATGGCCGCCACCCGCCTCCCACACCGGCTCTTACCCACCAACAAAGATAGCCATCGATGTCCGGTGCAGAGAGGGCCACAGAGTGGCTCTCTCTGCATCGGATGGCTAAAAAGTGTTATTGCAGGATGCCTCGATATCGAGGCATCACTGCAATAACCGGAAAGCAGCTGGAAGCGAGCAGGATCCTCGGTCGTTAAGGGGTTAATTGTCCCGAAGTAGGAAAATTCTTTCAGACCAGTTCTGGATCTGAAGTGTTTGAATCAATTTGTAAGGGTTCCAACTTTCAAGATGGTGACCATAAGGACTATTCTGCCTTTTGTTCAGCAAGATCATTATATGTCCACGATAGTCTTACAGGATGCATATCTTCACATTCTGATTCATCCAGACCACTATCGGTTTCTGAGATTCTCTTTTCTAGACAAGCATTACCAGTTTGTTGCTCTTCCATTTGGCCTAGCAACAGCTCCAAGAATCTTTTCAAAGTTTCTTGGTGCCCTTCTATCTGTAATCAGAGAGCAGGGTATTGCAGTGTTTCCTTATTTGGACGATATCTTGGTACTGGCTCAATCTTTACATTTAGCAGAATCTCACACAAATCAACTTGTGTTGTTTCTTCAAAGACATTGTTGGAGGATCAATTTACCAAAGAGTTCCTTGATTCCTCAGACAAGGGTCACCTTTTTAGGTTTCCAGATAGATTCAGTGTCCATGACTCTGTCTATAACAGACAAGAGACAAATTAAATTGGTTTCTGCCTGTCAAAACATTCAGTCTCGATCATTCCCTTCAGTGGCTATGTGCATGGAAGTTTTAGGTCTCATGACTTTAGCATCGGACGTGATCTCCTTTGCTCGTTTTCACAGAGAGACCTCTGCAGCTTTGCATGCTGAATCAATGGTGCAGGTATTATTCTCGGATATCACAATTGATATACTTAAATCCCAAAATTCAACTCTCTCTGTCCTGGTGGTTAGTCCATCATCGGATTATTCAAGGGGCCTCTTTTGTTTGTCCTGCCTGGACTGTGATTTCAACTTATGCAAGTCTCACAGGTTGGGGAGCTGTCTGGGGGTCTCTGACAGCACAAGGAGTTTGGAATCCTCAAGAGGCGAGGTAACCAATCAATATTTAAGAACTCTGTGCTATTTTCAGGGCTCTTCAGGCTTGGCCGCTATTAAATAGAGAATTATTCATTCATTTTCAGACAGACAATATCACAACTGTGGCATATGTCAATCATCAAGGGGGGACTTGCAGTCCATTAGCGATGAAAGAAGTATCTTGGATACTGTCTTGGACAGAATCCAATTCCTGTCTAATTTCTGCGATACATATCCCAGGTGTAGACAATTGGGAAGCGGATTATCTCAGCCACCATTTCTTACATCCAGGGGAGTGGTCTCTTCATCCAGATGTGTTTTATCAGATTGTACAGATGTGGGGTCTTCCCGAAATAGATCTGATGGCATCCCATCTAAACAAGAAGCTTCCCTGGTACCTTTCCAGGTCTAGGGATCCTAAGGCGGAGATGGTGGATTCGTTAGCAGTTCCTTGGTTTTACCAACCTGCTTATATTTTTCCGCCTCTAGTTCTCCTTCCAAGGGTGATCTCCAAGATCATAATGGAACAATCGCATGTGTTTCTGATAGCACCGGCATGGCCTCACAGGTTTTGGTATGTGGATCTTGTCCGGATGTCGAGTTGCCAACCTTGGCCACTTCCGTTCTGTCTCAAGGGCCGTTTTTCAGGATCTCAAATCGCTAAATTTGAAGGTATAGAAATTGAAGGCATAGTGCTTAGTCATAGAGGTTTCTCTGACTCAGTAATTAATACTATGCTTCAGGCTCGTAAGTTTGTTTCAAGGAAGATTTATTATCGGGTTTGGAAAACCTATATTTCATGGTGTTCCTCTCATAAATTCTCTTAGCATTCTTTTAGAATTCCTAGAAGTTTCTTCAGGATGGTTTGGATAAAGGTTTGTCTGCAAGTACTTTGAAGGGACAAATCTCTGCTCTTTCTGTTTTATTTCATAGAAAGATTGCTAAGCTTCCTGATATACATTGTTTTGTTCAGGCTTTGGTTCGTATCAAGCCTGTTATTAAATCAATTTCTCCTCCTTGGAGTCTTAATTTGGTTTTAAAAACTTTGCAGGCTCCTCCGTTTGAGCCTATGCATTCTCTGGATATTAATCTACTTTCTTGGAAAGTATTGTTCCTTTTGGACATCTCTTCTGCTAGGAGAGTTTCCGAATGGTCTGCTCTCTCTTGTGAGTCTCCTTTTCTGATTTTTCATCAGGATAAAGCTGTTTTGCGGACTGGTTCCAGGAAAGGCCAGAAAGCTTCTGCCATTTATTTGGCATTGTGGTTAAAGCTTTTGATTCACAAAGCTTATTTGGAGGCGGGACAGTCTCCGCCTCAGAGAATTATAACTCATTCTACTAGATCAGTCGCCACTTCTTGGGCTTTTAAGAATGAAACTTCAGTTGATCAGATTTGCAAAGCAGCAACTTAGTCTTCTTTGCATACATTTACTAAATTCTACCGTTTTGATGTATTTGCTTCTGCAGAAGCAGTCTTTGGTAGAAAAGTTCTTCAGGCAGCTGTCTCAGTTTGATTCTTCTGCTTATAATTTACGTTTTTTTCTTGTAAATTATAAGAAAGACTTACGCCTAGATTACGAGTTTTGTCGGTAATGCTGTGAGTTGCTAAAGAGCAGTTTTTCCTTACCGCTCACCTACAGTAACGCTGGTATTACAGGAGTTTAGAAACCCGGCGTTAGCAGCAAAAAAAATGAGCGTAGAGCAAAATTTAGCTCCACATCTCACCTCAATACCAGCGCTGCTTACGGTAGCAGTAAGCTGGCAAAACGTGCTCGTGCACGATTTCCCCATAGGAATCAATGGGGGAGAGCCGGCTGAAAAAACACCTGCAAAAAAGCAGCGTAAAGCTCCTAACGCAGCCCCATTGATTCCTATGGGGAAATACATTTTATGTCTACACCTAACACCCTAACATGAACCCCGAGTCTAAACACCCCTAATCTTACACTTATTAACCCCTAATCTGCCGTCCCCGACATCGTCGACACCTACATTATAATTATTAACCCCTAATCTGCCGCTCCGGACACCGCCGCCACCTACATTATATGTATTAACCCCTAATCTGCTGCCCCCAACATCGCCGACACCTACATTTTATTTATTAACCCCTAATCTGCCGCCCCCAATGTCGCCGCAACCTAACTACATTTTTTAACCCCTAATCTGCCGTCCCCAACGTCGCTGCCACTATACTAAAGTTATTAACCCCTAAATCTAAGTCTAACCCTAACCCCCCTAAGTTAAATATAATTTAAATAAATATAAATAAATATTACTATCATTCACTAAATTATTCCTATTTAAAACTAAATACTTACCTATAAAATAAACCATAAGATAGCTACAATATAACTAATAGTTACATTGTATCTAGCTTAGGGTTTATTTTTATTTTACAGGTAAGTTTTTATTTATTTTAACTAGGTACAATAGTTATTAAATAGTTATTAACTATTTAATAGCTACCTAGCTAAAATAAATACAAATTTACCTGTAAAATAAATCCTAACCTAAGTTACAATTACACCTAACACTACACTATAATTAAATTAATTACCTAAACTAACTACAATTAAATACAATTAAAAAAATGATCTAAAGTACAAAAACAAACAAACACTAAATTACAGAAAATAATAAAATAATTACAAGTTTTTTAAACTAATTACACCTAATCTAATCCCCCTAATAAAATAAAAAGCCCCCCAAAATAATAAAAAGCCCTACCCTATACTAAATTACAAATAGCCCTTAAAAGGGCCTTTTGCGGGGCATTGTCCCAAAGTAATCAGCTCTATTACCTGTAAAAAAAAATACAATACCCCACAACATTAAAACCCACCACCCACACACCCAACCCTACTCTAAAACCCACCCAATACCCCCTTAATAAAACCTAACACTAACCCCTTGAAGATCACCCGACCTTGAGAAGTCTTCACCCAGCCGGGCCGAAGTCCTCAACGAAGCCGGGCAGAGTGGTCCTCCAGACGGGCAGAAGTCTTCATCGAAGCTGGCCAGAAGAAGTCCTCCAGATGGGCAGAAGTCTTCATCCAGACAGCATCTTCTATCTTCATCCATCCAGCGCGGAGCGGGTCCATCTTCAAGACATCCGACACAGAGCATCCTCTTCATCCGACGGCTAACACTGAATGAAAGTTCCTTTAAATGATGTCATCCAAGATGGCGTCCCTTGAATTCTGATTGGCTGATAGAATTCTATCAGCCAATCGTAATTAAGGTAGAAAAAATCCTATTGGCTGATTGGATCAGCCAATAGGATTGAACTTCAATCCTATTGGCTGATTGCATCAGCCAATAGGATTTTTTCTACCTTAATTCCGATTGGCTGATAGAATTCTATCAGCCAATCAGAATTCAAGGGACGCCATGTTGGATGACATCATTTAATGGAACTTTCATTCAGTGTTAGCCGTCGGATGAAGAGGATGCTCTGTGTCGGATGTCTTGAAGATGGACCCGCTCCAATCGGAATTCAAGGGATGCCATCTTGGATGACATCATTTAAAGGAACATTCATTCTGTTTGAAGACGTCGCCAGAAGAGGATGCTTGAAGATGGACCCGCTCCGCGCCGGATGGATGAAGATAGAAGATGCCACCTGGATGAAGTCTTCTGCCCGTCTGGAGGACCTCTTCTTCCCAGCTTGGATGAAGACTTCTGCCCATCTGGAGGACCACTTCGCCCGGCTTTGTTGAGGACTTCGGCCTGGCTAGATGAAGACTTCTCAAGGTAGGGTGATCTTCAAGGGGTTAGTGTTAGGTTTTATTAAGGGGGTATTTGGTGGGTTTTAGAGTAGGGTTGGGTGTGTGGGTGGTGGGTTTTAATGTTGGGGGGTATTGTACTTTTTTTTACAGGTAAAAGAGCTGATTACTTTGGGGCAATGCCAGGCAAAAGGCCCTTTTAAGGGCTATTTGTAATTTAGTGTAGGGTAGGGCTTTTTATTATTTTGGGGGGCTTTTTTTATTTTATTAGGGGGATTAGATTAGGTTTAATTAGTTTAAAAAACTTGTAATTATTTTATTATTTTCTGTAATTTAGTGGGGGGTTTTTTTCGTACTTTAGATAATTTTTTTCGATTGTATTTAATTGTAGTTAGTTTAGGTAATTCATTTAATTATAGTGTAGTGTTAGGTGTAATTGTAACTTAGGTTAGGATTTATTTTACAGGTAAATTTGAATTTATTTTAACTAGGTAGCTATTAAATAGTTAATAACTATTTAATAACTATTGTACCTAGTTAAAATAAATACAAAGTTGCCTGTAAAATAAAAATAAACCCTAAGCTAGATACAACTATTAGTAATATTATAGCTATCTTAGGCCTAGATTTAGAGTTTGGCGGTAGCCATGAAAACCAGCGTTAGAGGCTCCTAACGCTGGTTTTAGGCTACCGCCGGTATTTGGAGTCACTCAAAATAGGGTCTAACGCTCACTTTTCAGCCGCGACTTTTCCATACCGCAGATCCCCTTACGTCAATTGCGTATCCTATCTTTTCAATGGGATCTTCCTAACTCCGGTATTTAGAGTCGTTTCTGAAGTGAGCGTTAGAGCTCTAACGACAAAACTCCAGCCGCAGAAAAAAAGCAGGAGTTAAGAGCTTTCTGGGCTAACGCCGGTTCATAAAGCTCTTAACTACTGTACCCTAAAGTACACTAACACCCATAAACTACCTATGTACCCCTAAACTGAGGTCCCCCCACATCGCCGCAACTCGATTAAATTTTTTTAACCCCTAATCTGCCGACCGCCACCTACGTTATACTTATGTACCCCTAATCTGCTGCCCCTAACACCGCCGACCCCTGTATTATATTTATTAACCCCTAACCTGCCCCCCTCAACGTCGCCGCCAGCTACTTACAATAATTAACCCCTAATCTGCCGACCGCAAAGCGCCGCCAATAGAACAGCCAATAGAATGCGAGCTCAATCTGATTGGCTGATTGGATCAGCCAATCGGATTGAACTTGATTCTGATTGGCTGATTCCATCAGCCAATCAGAATATTCCTACCTTAATTCCGATTGGCTGATAGAATCCTATCAGCCAATCGGAATTCGAGGGACGCCATCTTGGATGACGTCCCTTAAAGGAACCGTCATTCGTCGGGAGACGCAGAAAGAAGAGGATGGATCCGCGTCGGCTGCTTCAACATGGACCCGCTCCGCACCGGATGGAAGAAGATCGAAGATGCCGCTTGGATGAAGATGTTTGCCGGTCCGGATGTCCTCTTCTTGCCGGATAGGAGGAAGACTTTGGAGCCTCTTCTGGACCTCTTCAGCACCGGATGCCAGGACGGATCGGTGATACCTGTTGAGGTGAAGACAAGGTAGGAAGATCTTCAGGGGCTTAGTGTTAGGTTTATTTAAGGGGGGTTTGGGTTAGATTAGGGGTATGTGGGTGGTGGGTTGTAATGTTGGGGGGGGGGGTATTGTATGTTTTTTTTTACAGGCAAAAGAGCTGATTTTCTTGGGGCATGCCCCGCAAAGGGCCCTGTTCAGGGCTGGTAAGGTAAAAGAGCTTTTAACTCTATTAATTTAGAATAGGGTAGGGCATTTTTTTATTTTGGGGGTCTTTGTTATTTTATTAGGGGGCTTAGAGTAGGTGTAATTAGTTTAAAATTGTTGTAATATTTTTCTTATGTTTGTAAATATTTTTTTATTTTTTGTAACTTAGTTCTTTTTTATTTTTTGTACTTTTGTTAGTTTATGTAATTGTAGTTATTTGTAGGAATTGTATTTAATGTATTTATTGATAGTGTAGTGTTAGGTTTTATTGTAGGTAATTGTAGGTATTTTATTTAATTAATTTATTGATAGTGTAGTGTTAGGTTTAATTATAACTTAGGTTAGGATTTATTTTACAGGTAATTTTGTTATTATTTTAACTAGGTAACTATTAAATAGTTCTTAACTATTTAATAGCTATTGTACCTGGTTAAAATAATTACAAAGTTGCCTGTAAAATAAATATTAATCCTAAAATAGCTACAATGTAATTATAATTTATATTGTAGCTATATTAGGATGTATTTTACAGGTAAGTATTTAGCTTTAAATAGGAATAATTTATTTAATAAGAGATAATTAATTTCGTTAGATGTAAATTATATTTAAGTTAGGGGGGTGTTAGTGTTAGGGTTAGACTTAGCTTTAGGGGTTAATCCATTTATTATAGTAGCGGTGAGCTCCGGTCGTCAGATTAGGGGTTAATAATTGAAGTTAGGTGTCGGCGATGTTAGGGAGGGCAGATTAGGGGTTAATACTATTTATGATAGGGTTAGTGAGGCGGATTAGGGGTTAATAACTTTATTATAGTAGCGCTCAGGTCCGCTCGGCAGATTAGGGGTTAATAAGTGTAGGCAGGTGTCGGCGACGTTGAGGGGGGCAGATTAGGGGTTAATAAATATAATATAGGGGTCGGCAGTGTTAGGGGCAGCAGATTAGGGGTACATAAGGATAACGTAGGTGGCGGCGCTTTGCGGTCGGCAGATTAGGGGTTAATTATTGTAAGTAGCTGGCGGCGACGTTGTGGGGGGCAGGTTAGGGGTTAATAAATATAATACAGGGGTCGGCGGTGTTAGGGGCAGCAGATTAGGGGTACATAGGGATAATGTAAATTGCGGCGGTTTACGGAGCGGAAGATTAGGGGTTAATAATATAATGCAGGGGTCAGCGATAGCGGGGGCGGCAGATTAGGGGTTAATAAGTGTAAGGGTAGGGGTGTTTAGACTCGGGGTACATGTTAGAGTGTTAGGTGCAGACGTAGGAAGTGTTTCCCCATAGGAAACAATGGGGCTGCGTTAGGAGCTGAACGCTGCTTTTTTGCAGGTTGGAGCCTTTTTTGGAGCCTAACGCAGCATTTTTTTGGACTCTCGATACCAGAGTTAATTTTATGGTGCGGCCAGAAAAAAGCCCGCGTAGCGTTAACAACCCATCTACCGCCAAACTCCAAATCTAGGCCTTAGGGTTTATTTTATAGGTAAGTATTTAGTTTTAAATAGGAATAATTTAGTAAATTGTAGTTATTTTATTTAGATTTATTTAAATTATATTTGATAGGGGGGTGTTAGGGTTAAACTTAGATTTAGGGGTTAATAAATTGAATATAGTGGTGGCGATGTTGTGGGCGGCAGATTAGGGGTTAATAAATGTAGGTAGGTGTCTGCGATGTTAGGGACGGCAGATTAGGGGTTAATAAAATGTAACTAGTGTTTGCGATGCGGGAGGGCGGTGGTTTAGGGGTTAATAAATATTTTATAGTTGCGGCGATGTCCGGTTAGGCAGATTAGGGGTCAAAAATTTTATTTTAGTGCTTGCGATGTGGCGTTAGCCCATAAAACTCTTAACTTCTGACTTTTAAATGCGGTACCAGGCTTGACAGGAGAGGCTGTACCGCTCACTTTTTTGCAGACTCGTAATACCGGCGTTATGCAAGTCCCATTGAAAATATAGGATACGCAATTTACCTAAGTGGATTTGCGGTATTAACGACTCTGGCCAAATAAGTGAGCGGTGAGCCTGTCATTTCAAAACTCGTAATACCAGCGTTAGGAAAAAAGCAGCGTTAGGACCTCGTAATGCTGCTTTTTAACCCTAACGCAAGACTTAATTTTTTCACCGGAATTAGCTGTTTTTATTTTATCCCTCACTTTCTAGTGACTCTTCTGTGGTTTCCCACATCTTGGGTATTTGTATCCCATACGTCACTAGCTCATGGACTCTTGCCAATTACATGAAAAAAAACATAATTTATGTAAGAATTTACCTGATAAATTCATTTCTTTCATATTGGCAAGAGTCCATGAGGCCCACCCTTTTATGGTGGTTATGTTTTTTGTATAAAAGCACAATTATTTTTCCAGTTCCTCTTTTTGTTTGCATTTTTACTCCTTATTTTATCACCCCACTACTTGGCTATTTGTTAAACTGAATTGTGGGTGTGGTGAAGGGTGTATTTATAGTTATTTTGAGGTTTGGGAAACTTTGCCCCTCCTGGTAGGATTGTATATCACATACGTCACTAGCTCATGGACTCTTGCCAATATGAAATAAATGAATTTATCAGGTAAGTTTTTACATAAATTATGTTTTCCTGGTTCCTGCTCCTCTGCTGAGACCAAAGACCCCTGTTGTATGCTTCTACTACTGCTGAGACCAAAGACCTCTGCTGACATAGGGCTTGTTTCTATTGAGCCGTAATTCGGTTTGCGTGCGCTCACAAACCGTTAAATAAGCAGTTGGAAGCAATATCGTTCACCGACTGCTTCCAATGGCCAGTTATAACTCAATTTCGGCTACCGGACTCCGGCTGCCGAAATTATTATCGTGTCCCATACAAAGTATCAGAAGTCGCTAATCTTTAAATTATACCCGGTTTCCAATGCCTGTGCAAACCGTTAATACACTGTCAGAGGCTGCCGATACAGTATCAAAAATTACACCAAGCTCAATTGGGTATATGGGTATAAAACAGGAGAAAGGTGCTCTTTGAGACCTTTTTGTCCATTGAAATCTAACATGACACATCAAAACCCCTCTATCTGCCGCCTCCCCACATCGCAACTTATAATAAATGTATTAACCACTAAAACCGCCATGCCCTATAACGCAAACTAGCTATTAATAAATCCTAAATTACAATAAAAAAAAAAACTAACATTACTTTAAAAATAAAAAAACTAACGGCTAGATTTAGGGTTTTGTCGGTAACGACCCGCGTAGCTAACGCTGCCTTTTTTCTGGCCGCACCATAAAAATAACTCTGGTATTGAGAGTCCACAAAAAGGCTGCGTTAGGCTCCAAAAAAGGAGCGTAGAGCATTTTTAACGCAACTGCAACTCTCGATACCAGAGTTGCTTACGGACGCGGCCAGCCTCAAAAACGTGCTCGTGCACGATTCCCCCATAGGAAACAATGGGGCTGTTTGAGCTGAAAAAAAACCTAACACCTGCAAAAAAGCAGCGTTCAGCTCCTAACGCGGCCCCATTGTTTGCTATGGGGAAACACTTCCTACGTCTGCACCTAACACCCTAACATGTACCCCGAGTCTAAACACCCCTAACCTTACACTTATTAACCCCTAATCTGCCGCCCCCGCTATCGCTGACCCCTGTATATTATTTTTAACCCCTAATCTGCCGCTCCGTAAACCGCCGCTACTTACATTATCCTTATGTACCCCTAATCTGCTGCCCTAACATCGCCAACCCCTATATTATATTTATTAACCCCTAATCTGCCCCCCACAACGTCGCCGCTACCTACCTACACTTATTAACCCCTAATCTGCCGAGCGGACCGCACCGCTATTCTAATAAATGTATTAACCCCTAAAGCTAAGTCTAACCCTAACACTAACACCCCCTAACTTAAATATAATTTAAATCTAACGAAATTAATTAACTCTTATTAAATAAATTATTCCTATTTAAAGCTAAATACTTACCTGTAAAATAAATCCTAATATAGCTACAATATAAATTATAATTACATTGTAGCTATTTTAGGATTAATATTTATTTTACAGGCAACTTTGTAATTATTTTAACCAGGTACAATAGCTATTAAATAGTTAAGAACTATTTAATAGTTACCTAGTTAAAATAAATACAAAATTACCTGTAAAATAAATCCTAACCTAAGTTAAAATTAAACCTAACACTATACTATCATTAAATTAATTAAATAAAATACCTACAATTACCTACAATAAAACCTAACACTACACTATCAATAAATAAATTAAATACAATTCCTACAAATAACTACAATGAAATAAACTAACTAAAGTACAAAAAATAAAAAAGAACTAAGTTACCAAAAATAAAAAAATATTTACAAACATAAGAAAAATATTACAACAATTTTAAACTAATTACACCTACTCTAAGCCCCCTAATAAAATAACAAAGACCCCCAAAATAACAAAATGCCCTACCCTATTCTAAATTACTACATTTCAAAGCTCTTTTACCTTACCAGCCCTGAACAGGGCCCTTTGCGGGGCATGCCCCAAGAAATTCAGCTCTTTTGCCTGTAAAGAAAAACATACAATACCCCCCCCCAACATTACAACCCACCACCCACATACCCCTAATCTAACCCAAACCCCCCTTAAATAAACCTAACACTAAGCCCCTGAAGATCTTCCTACCTTGTCTTCACCTCACCAGGTATCACCGATCCGTCCTGGCTCCAAAATCTTCATCCAACCCAAGCGGGGGCTAGACATCCATCATCCGACGGCTGAAGAAGTCCAGAAGAGGGTCCAAAGTCTTCATCCTATCCGGGAAGAAGAGTAGATCTGGACCGGCAACCATCTTCTTCCAAGCGGCATCTTCTATCTTCCTCCGATGACGACCGGCTCCATCCTGAAGACCTCCAGCGCGGACCCATCTTCCTCCGGCGACGTCCAACTGAAGAATGACGGTTCCTTTAAGGGGCGTCATCCAAGATGGCGTCCCTCGAATTCCGATTGGCTGATAGGATTCTATCAGCCAATCGGAATTAAGGTAGGAATATTCTGATTGGCTGATGGAATCAGCCAATCAGAATCAAGTTCAATCCGATTGGCTGATCCAATCAGCCAATCAGATTGAGCTCGCATTCTATTGGCTGTTCCGATTAGCCAATAGAATGCGAGCTCAATCTGATTGGCTGATTGGATCAGCCAATCGGATTGAACTTGATTCTGATTGGCTGATTCCATCAGCCAATCAGAATATTCCTACCTTAATTCCGATTGGCTGATAGAATCCTATCAGCCAATCGGAATTCGAGGGACGCCATCTTGGATGACGTCCCTTAAAGGAACCGTCATTCTTCAGTTGGACGTCGCCGGAGGAAGATGGGTCCGCGCTGGAGGTCTTCAGGATGGAGCCGGTCATCATCAGATGAAGATAGAAGATGCCGCTTGGAAGAAGATGGTTGCCGGTCCGGATCTACTCTTCTTCCCGGATAGGATGAAGACTTTGGACCCTCTTCTGGACTTCTTCAGCCGTCGGATAATGGATGTCTAGCCCCCGCTTGGGTTGGATGAAGATTTTGGAGCCAGGACGGATCGGTGATACCTGGTGAGGTGAAGACAAGGTAGGAAGATCTTCAGGGGCTTAGTGTTAGGTTTATTTAAGGGGGGTTTGGGTTATATTAGGGGTATGTGGGTGGTGGGTTGTAATGTTGGGGGGGGGTATTGTATGTTTTTTTTTTACAGGCAAAAGAGCTGAATTTCTTGGGGCATGCCCCGCAAAGGGCCCTGTTCAGGGCTGGTAAGGTAAAAGAGCTTTGAAATGTAGTAATTTAGAATAGGATAGGGCATTTTGTTATTTTGGGGGTCTTTGTTATTTTATTAGGGGGCTTAGAGTAGGTGTAATTAGTTTAAAATTGTTGTAATATTTTTCTTATGTTTGTAAATATTTTTTTATTTTTGGTAACTTAGTTCTTTTTTATTTTTTGTACTTTAGTTAGTTTATTTCATTGTAGTTATTTGTAGGAATTGTATTTAATTTATTTATTGATAGTGTAGTGTTAGGTTTTATTGTAGGTAATTGTAGGTATTTTATTTAATTAATTTAATGATAGTATAGTGTTAGGTTTAATTTAGGTTAGGATTTATTTTACAGGTAATTTTGTATTTATTTTAACTAGGTAACTATTAAATAGTTCTTAACTATTTAATAGCTATTGTACCTGGTTAAAATAATTACAAAGTTGCCTGTAAAATAAATATTAATCCTAAAATAGCTACAATGTAATTATAATTTATATTGTAGCTATATTAGGATTTATTTTACAGGTAAGTATTTAGCATTAAATAGGAATAAGTTATTTAATAATAGTTAATTAATTTCGTTAGATGTAAATTATATTTAAGTTAGGGGGGTGTTAGTGTTAGGGTTAGACTTAGCTTTAGGGGTTAATACATTTATTAGAATAGCGGTGAGCTCCGGTCGGCAGATTAGGGGTTAATGTTTGAAGTTAGGTGTCGGCGATGTTAGGGAGGGCAGATTAGGGGTTAATACTATTTATTATAGGGTTAGTGAGGCGGATTAGGGGTTAATAACTTTATTATAGTAGCGGTGCGGTCCGCTCGGCAGATTAGGGGTTAATAAGTGTAGGCAGGTGGAGGCGACGTTGAGGGGGGCATATTAGGGGTTAATAAATATAATATAGGGGTCGGCGGTGTTAGGGGCAGCAGATTAGGGGTACATAAGGATAACTTAAGTAGCGGCGCTTTGCGGTCGGCAGATTAGGGGTTAATTATTGTAGGTATCTGGCGGCGACGTTGTGGGGGGCAGGTTATGGGTTAATAAATATAATATAGGGGTCGGCGGTGTTAGGGGCAGCAGATTAGGGGTACATAAGGATAACGTAGGTGGCGGTCGGCAGATTAGGGGTTAAAAAAATGTAATCGAGTGGCGGCGATGTGGGGGGACCTCGGTTTAGGGGTACATAGGTAGTTTATGGGTGTTAGTGTACTTTAGGGCACAGTAGTTAAGAGCTTTATGAACCGGCGTTAGCCCAAAAAGCTCTTAACTCCTGGTTTTTCTCTGCGGCTGGAGTTTTGTCGTTAGATTTCTAACGCTCACTTCAGCCACGACTCTAAATACCGGAGTTAGAAAGATCCCATTGAAAAGATAGGATACGCAATTGACGTAAGGGGATCTGCGGTATGGAAAAGTCACGGCTGGAAAGTGAGCGTTAGACCCTTTTTTGAATGACTCCAAATACCTGAGGGCGGTAAAAACCAGCGTTAGTAGCCTCTAACGCTGGTTTTCACGGCTACCGCCCAACTCTAAATCTAGGCCTCTGTTTAAATGAATCTAAAATTACAAAAAATAAAAAAGTCTAACATTACATAAAATAATAAACCAAATTATCAAAAATAAAAAAATTAAACCTAATCCCTATAAAAATAAAAAGCCCCCCAAAATAAAAACACCCCCTAATCTATTACTAAACTACCAATAGCCCTTAAAAGGGCCTTTTGTAGGGCATTGCCCTACGTTAAACATCTATTTTACCTTTAAAAAATACTAAGTTCCCCTAAAAGTAAACCCCCCCAAAAAAAAACTAACTCTAAAAAAATCCTTAACTACCCATTGCCGCTAAAGGGGCCTTTGTATGGGCATTGCCCTTAATAAGCATTCAGCTCTTTTACTGCCCATTACATTCCTAATTTAAAAAAAAAACAAATCTTAAAGGGACACTGAACCCACATTTTTTCTTTCATGATTCAGATAGAGCATGCAATTTTAAGCAACTTTCTAATTTATTAAGATTATCAATTTTTCTACGTTTTCTTGATATCTTTATTTAAAAAATATAAGCTAAGGAGCCAGCAAATTTTTGGTTCAGAACCATGGACAGCACTTGTTTATTGGTGTTGTCCAATCAGCAAGGACAACCCAGGTTGTTCACCAAAAAGGGGCCGGCATCTAAACTTACATTCTTGCTTTTCAAATGAACATACCAAGAGAATGAAGATAATTTGATAATAGGAGTAAATTAGAAAGTTGAATGTCTACTCAAACAAAGAAGGACCAAGGCTGCACAAATGTCTAATGCTTTATTACTAAATATATACACTTGGAATTCATAAGGACCTTGGGCCGTCTATTCTCCACCCAAATTCCAAACAGACAACACACACAATATAAAAAGCATGGGAGGCAGAATAACAACCGCAGTGATAAAATGTCTGAATACCCAAAATCAAAACTGAATACTGCAGTATGCTATTAGTATAGATAATAAATAAAAAACCTAGAAAAATTCTCACGCACACTAAGCATGTATAAATTTAGAAACACTTTACCAAAAAGATATATGAGGCCCCAAACTCTAACACATATAACAATAAAAAGTCTTGTGTATTACACAAACATCCAGGCTCTTAAGTGTGAAAACACATACTGGTATAAGTTTGAAACAAGTTCCCTTAATTGCTGTGCAGAAGAAACAGATGAACAAAGTTCCCCAGCCAGGCCCTGTTAAAAAACACGCACTGGCTGCAATCTGAGAAACTTCCAATATGTAGCCGTCACTTCGGAATCCAAATTGTGCTATGTGCTGATGACTGTAAACGGTAACCATTCATCTGTACCATAGGGGTTAAGTCCTGAAGACAACCTGGTAAATACTGTGTAGAATGTATCGGGTAAAATGGATACTCAAAGATAACAAAGTATTAACATTGTAATCCACAAACGACACGCTCTCTAACGGAAAGCAAGACTTGCAAAGCCAGACCTCACCTCATTTCACCTCGTAAGCAGACTTTGTTTCAACACTCAACCAGGACTGCAGTACCTGTGATATGGGTAGTTAATCTGCGTGGGTCGTTATGAGCGGGTTGGCATCTTCACTTGCTGTTTGCACACTTCCGATAGAGAGGGCTTGATCCGTTTTGGCATTGTAGCTAGTTCACCTCCTCGTGGCTGTGACGTCACTCGTAACTCCTCAGAGCATGACGCATTTCGCCCCTCCCACTAAGGGCTGAAGACGGGGCCTCATCAGATGTGATCTCTAGAGGCTTGTCAGCTATTTATTCAGTTAGAAAATCCTCAGTACCGCCTCTATTTTTAATAATGGAGTACTTTATGTACTTTTATCCTGCTTAAAAATATAACATGTATGTAGACCTGCAAAATGGAACTGATTGCCAAAACAATACTTTATAACAATATTAATACTGCAGTATCAGCATAATTAGTTGGATACAAGATGTAAACACACATAGCTAGATGCAATCACATCTGCTAACTTCCAAGCATTAAATTCAAATACCAACCATAATACTTTCATGATCATCACTCGCACATATAATCTCTCAGAGCGAGAATGGTGGGTTGTCCCTGATATAATGATATCTAACCACAAAGGTGTTAAATTTTACAATTATGATTTGCTTATTTTCCACACTCCTGTATATTAAATATCAACATCCATTTCCATTTAGTATTAGGTGAATTACTTCTGTTTGAAATAAAACTCTGCATGCAGCTCAATGCTCACTATCAAATCAAAGATATGGACATGTTTACCTCATAACAAGAATTATAACACAAAGTTGGATGGTTATCATATATCCTATAAATTAAAGGGGCAGAACACCTTCATCTTAAAGTCACAGGCTATACCTCTCTTTTGTTTACTATAAGAAGCAGGAGTATTCTTTCTTTTCATTTAGACCAATAGGACTAAGTGTATTTAGTCTATGGATCCATCTTGATTCATGTTGTAGAATGATCCTATCTAGGTTTCCCCCTCGTCTACTTGTTTTTAGATGCTCTATGCCCATTATCTGCAATTTGCTGCAATCTGAATTATGGCAAGATTCAAAATGTCTCGCCACTGGACTATCTCCTCATTTTTAATGTCGTCCCTTTGTTCACGTACCCTATTTTTGAGTTCTCTTGTTGTTTTACCAACATAGAACCTAGGGCACGGACAATTTAAAAGGTAAATTACATTTTTTGATGTACATGATATTCTATCTCTAACAAAATGTACTATTTCCCTTGTTGGTGTGCTAAAAGTCGTTGACCTCTTTATATAAACACAATAGACACAATGTCCACATGGTACAGACTTTTAGCCATTAATAAGGGATAATCTGAGATACACCCATCCAATGATGCATCACTTGATAGAATATGCCAGTGAGTATTGAGAATACTCCTTAGCTTGTTACAATGTGAATTATATTGTGTCACAAGTCTGGCATGATTTTCATCCTTTGATGCATTTCTTTGGTTATATAAAAGGGCATTTCTGGACGTATGACGTGCTCTAGTCCACGCTTTTTTGACTTGTTTTTTAGAGTAACCTCTAGACATGAACCTCTCAGCCATTTCCTTGGCTTGTTCTTCAAAGGATTCCAATGAGGAACAACATATTTTTAGTCTCAGGAATTGCCCAACTGGGACTCCATTGTGGGTGGTGACTATCCGCATGTAATAAACTGTTTGTGGCTGATTTTTACGATGAACACTAGTATCAATTTAATTTCCCTCCTTAAATATACTTAGATCTAATAATGTAGCTTCACTTTACTCACATTAAATGTGAGAAATAAGTTTAAATCATTTTTGTTGAGGATACTAAAACAAACTCAATAACTGATTGTTCATCACCTTTCTAAAGTATAAAAATGTCATCCACAAATCTCAACCATAGAGTAACATGTTGCTCTATCCATGCAGACAAATAATTAAATACCACTTTATTTTCCCAATAACCTAAGTGTAGGCACGCATACGTGGGTGCACACATTGCACCAATTGCTGTACCCCGAAATTGTCTGTAATAGTTTGCCATCAAAACAAAAAATAATATTCTTGAGAATGAACTCCAAGAATTCAAGAACTAAAGTTGTGTTGTCACTATACTCTATCCCTCTTAACTCCAGAAAATATTTTGATGCATTTATACCTGCCGAATGGGGGATTGAGGAATAAAGGGATTCCACATCCATAGTTACTAATAGCATATCTGCATCAACAACAATTTTGTCTAGTTTTTTCCGGACATCTCCTGTATCACGTACATAGGATGATAATGACTCAACGAAGGGGCATAGGAAATAATCAACATATTTACTTATGCTTTCAGTTGGTCCTCCAATGCCCGATATTATTGGGCGTCCTGGGGGATGTTTTAGATTCTTATGCACCTTAGGGATGCAGTAAAATGTAGGTAGAACAGGAGAAAGATTGCTTAAAGCTTAGCGCAATTTGGATTCGGAAGTGACCGCTACATATTGGAAGTTTCTCAGATTGCAGCCAGTGCTTGTTTTTTAACACTTGAGGGCCTGGCTGGGGAACTTTGTTTATCTGTTTATTCTGCATAGCAATTAAGGGAACTTGTTTCAAACTTATACCAGTACGTGTTTTCACACTTAAGAGCCTGGATGTTTGTGTAATACACAAGACTTTTTATTGTTATATGTGTTAGAGTTTGGGGCCTCATATATCTTTTTGGTAAAGTGTTTCTAAATTTATACATGCTTAGTGTGCGTGAGAATTTTTCTAGGTTTTTTATTTATTCTCTATACTAATAGCATACTGCAGTATTCAGTTTTGATTTTGGGTATTCAGACATTTTATCACTGCGGTTGTTGTTATTCTGCCTCCCATGCTTTTTATATTGTGTGTGTTGTCTGTTTGGAATTTGGGTGGAGAATAGACGGCCCAAGGTCCTTATGAATTCCAAGTGTATATATTTAGTAATAAAGCATTAGACCTTTGTGCAGCCTTGGTCCTTCTTTGTTTGAGTAGACATTCAACTCAATCCTTTCTTTGACATTGATAGTGTATACATTTTTGGGACTGCTAGCACTCAGGAATCTAAGCATTAGATCATTTGTGTAGCACCACAGTTTTATTGTTGTTGCTCTATTAAATTAGAAAGTTGCTTAAAAATGCATGCTCTATCTAAATCACGAAAGAAAAAATTTGGGTTCAGTGTTCCTTTAAGTCTACGTCCCAGATAGGTACTCACGGTTCCTGAAGTCCGGCGGTGAAGTCTTCTTCCAAGCGGCGACCTCTTCTATCTTCATTCAAGACCGCGGAACTGCAGATTGGCAATCGCAGAACTGAAGACTGGCTACCGAGGAACTAAAGAAATCCTATTGGCTGTTCAAATCAGCCAATAGGATTTCAGTAGCTCTCATCCTATTGGCTGATTTGAATTTGAAGAATCAAATCAGCCAATAGGAATGCAAGGTACGCCATATTTAAACGCGTAACTTGCATTCAATATTCAGTGTACGGCGGTGATCGTACTAAGAGGATCTTCCACGCTCCTTGGCTCTGCGGTCGCTGATCTTCAGTTCCTCTGTCGCCGGTCTTCAGTTCCGCGCTCCTGGATAAAGATAGAAGAGGTCGCTGCTTGAAGAGGACTTCATCGCCGGACATCAGGAACCGTGAGTACCTTTCTGGGGGTTAGACAGGCTTTATGTAAAACAAAATGTATTTATTTTTTTAGATTAGGGATTTAATGGGCGGTAAAAAAGCTGAATGCCTACTAAGGGCAATGCCCAAACAAATGCCCCTTTAGGGGCAATGGGTAGTTTAGGATTTTTTTGTGTTAGTTTTTTTATTTTGGGGGGTTTGGTGGGTGGGGGGTTTTACTTTTAGGGAGATTAGGTATAATTCTTTTATTTTTGATAATTTGGTTTATTATTTTATGTAATGTTATTCTTTTTTATTTTTTGTAATTTTAGATTAATTTACATTTAGTTTTTTATTTTTAAAGTAATGTAATTTAGAATTTAGAATTTTAATTGTAATTTAGGATTATTTTAATTTATGTAATGGGGTTAATTTAGGGGGTGTTAGGATAGATGGCTTAGTGATTAGTTATTTGGGTTGTGGGGGCATGGCGGATTTGGGGTTAATAGTTTAAATAGCTAGATTGCGTTGTGGGGGCATGGTGGATTAGGGGTTAATAGTTTAAATAGATACTTTGCATAATAGGGGTTGGCGGAGTAGGGGTTAATACATTAGTGATTGCGGTGGGGGAGTTGCGGTTGAGAGGTAGATATTACCCATGCGTTAGGTGTTTGATTTTATTTTAACAGCGAGCGACGGGTAAAATATAAATGCCGCACCTGTGACGCCATATATGCGATCGAGTGTAGTATAAGGTCGTATTACCATAATACCTATTAATGTTTTAGAAATCTGGCATCGGGTGGGAGCGTTAAACACAACGCTAACACCTACACGAAAAGAGAGACCGCACCCAAAGCGAAACTTTTTCAATATAAACCTGGTACTTAAATGGAGCCGTAAATTACTTTTAGATGTCGGCCGCTTTGGTAGCTTATGGCTCCATTTTTAACGGCTCAATGGAAACAAGCCCATACTTGGGTATGCTTATACTACTGCTGAGACCAAAGACCCCTGTTGTATGCTTATACTACCGCTGAGACCAAAGACACCTGTTGGATGCTTCTACTACTGCTGAGATCAAAGACCTCTGCTGATATACTTGGGTATGCTTATACTGCTGCTGGGACCAAAAACCCCTGTTGTAATACTGATGTACGTTTCTACTACTGTTGAGACCAAAGACCTCTGCTGATATACTTGGGTATGCTTATACTGCCACAGGGACCAACGACCCCTGTTGTGATACTGATGTATGTTTCTACTACTGCTGAGACCAAAGACCTCTACTGACATCTTTTTGGTATGCTTATACTACCTCTGAGACCAAAGACCCCTGTTATATGCTTATTATACAACTGAAACTTGTACCTATTTACATATGCTATCATGTTCCTGGACATTTCACAAAATATCTCACCAACAGTACCCGCTGAGTTCTGTGCTTGTTTAGAGACTTGTGTTTAAAATTGCATTGTAAGATTTGTTCTGGTACACTTCTGTTTCCGCTTATCATTTCTTCCGTAAAGGCTACTCTAGAAAGACTTTCTTGTTTTTGGTTGTTATTCCTGCATACTGAGTTCCAGACACCTCCCCTAACCTTACAGAATAACTCAGTCAAAAGACATGTAACTCGCAGGAATAGGTGAGGCCCTTACTCAGCAACTAAACGCTGTGACCCAGACAGTGCAAGCATTACAAGAGAATCAGAACAGATTGGAGCAGCTATATCAAAGACCTCCACAGAGTACAAACTCCCGCACACCAATGGCTAATGCAGCCTCCAACAATGGATCTGTACCTAGAGTGGCACTACCAGAGAAATTTAATGGAGATCGATCCCACTTCCAAACTTTTATCACTTCTTGCTAAATATTGTTCTCCCTAGAACCCAAGACATACCACTCTGACTTCATACATGTATGAACTGTCATTTCACTCCTTACAGGCAAACCTCAAGCATGGGCTCATCAACTCCTTGTCTCTCATAGCCCCATCCTACAGTCTTGGGATCAGTTTCTGAAAACAAAAGAAACACAATATGAAGATCTATATAAAACCTCCACCGCTCAAGCAAGAATTTGCATCCTCAAACAAGGAAAGAAAGATGTAGAGGATTATATCACAGAGTTTCGCCAACTTGCTATCCTCACATCCTGGAATAAGGCTGCTCTTCTTGAACAGTTTTGGTGGGGTCTATCTGATAGCCTGAAGAATGAGCTAGCACACGTGGGAGTTCCTAAAACTCTAGAAGAAATGATTTCTCTATCAACCCAGATAGATCGTCGTCTCAGGGAGAGACATATGGAAAAAAAACTGCTACATATAATCCACCACACAAACGTATTGTTCATTCTCTATCTTCATTTCCCCCTACAACTTCCACGGAAGAGCCGATGCAGATAGGAGGTTTTAGAGGCCCCCTTTAAGATGCTGAAAAGCAAAGAAGAAGATCATTACATCTCTGTTTATATGGTGGAAAACCTGGACATCTAGTCCGAGAGTACCGTGAAACTTAAAACCACTAGGGGTAAGCAACCTACTCCTCTGCTTTCTATTAATCATATACCAAGGTATTCAAAGGCTCATTTGTCCATATCTCTCTCTTTACAGTGGGACAAGATTTCCAGTAATTTACCTGCTATGATTGATTCGGGCGCTAGTGGTTGCTTTATGGACATTCAATTAGCCCAAAGGCTTCAGATACCCAGTGTTCCTAAAAAGATACCCATTCACATACAACTTATTAATGATTCCCCTCTTAAGACTGGCCCTATCACAGAAGAAACCATCCCCTTATGAATTCTAATTGGGTTTGACATCAAGAAAAGCTAATCTTTGATTAGGCAACATCACCAGTGTTTCCCCTTGTACTCGGCCTGCCATGGTTGCGTAAGCATAACCCTGCAAACAATTGGGAAACTGGGTCCGTAAGTTTCCATTCACCCTTTTGTATCAAGACTTGTTTTAAAACCTCCATCAATGCTACCCTTCAAACCCAGACTTCTGAAAATACCACTGTTCAAATACCCGACATGTATAAAGAATTCCATGATGTCTATGAAAAGAAAGGAGCAGATATCCTTCCTCCTCACAGGGAGTACCATTGCCCCATAGATCTTCTTCCAGGTGCTCCAATTCCCTTTGGACATATTTATACATTGTTTGAGCCAGAGTTAAAAGTTTTAAAAGAATATATTCAAGAAAATCTTCAGAAAGGGTTTATCAAGCCATCCAAGTCTCCTGCTGGAGCTGGAATATTTGATTACAGGGAGCTCAACGCCTTTACCATCAAAAACAAATACCCCTTACCACTCATCCCAGAGGTAATGGATAGACTGAAATCAGCAGTCATCTTTAGCAAGATTGACCTAAGAGGTGCCTACAATTTTGTTAGAGTAAAAAGAGGAGATGAGTGGAAAACCGCTTTTCGTTCACGTTATGGACATTATGAGAATACAGTGATGCCTTTCGGCTTATGCAATGCCCCTGCTACCTTTCAGCAGTTGGTCAACATCTTTTGTGACATCCTGGATATCTTTGTGGTAGCCTACCTTGATGACCTACTCATTTTCTCCTCTTCTGAATCACAACACCATGAATTTGTCACCACAGTACTATCTCGCTTAAGAAGCAATAATCTATATGCAAAACTTTAAAAATGTATTTTGAACACTACATCAGTCAAATTCCTAGGCTTCATTTTAACACCTGGAAAGATAAGTATAGACTCCAAAAAGATTGACGCTATAATCAACTGGCCAATTCCAGATAGTAAGAAGGCCATACAATGCTTTGTGGGTTTTGCAAACTTTTATAGAAGGTTTATAAGAAACTTTTCTCGTATTATCCAACCAATAACTGCTCTTACCAAAAAGATGGTTACATTTCGTTGGACTGACAAAACTCAGTTGGCCTTTGAACAGCTAAAAAAAATTCACCTCTTCACCTATCTTAATCATGCCTGAACCACGACAACCCTTTTATGTTCAGGTTGACGCTTCTGAAACTGCTATGGGGGCAGTCCTATCACAAAGAGCTGGTGTCAGGGATTATCTTCATCCGGAGACTTTCTTGTCTCTAGTACTCTCCCCGGCAGAAAGAAATTATGACGTTGGGGACAGAGAGCTACTTGCTATAAAGACAGCATTCGAAGAATGGAGACATCTTCTGGAGGGAGCTGATCATCCCATCACAGTATTTCCTGATCATAAAAATCTAGAATACCTATGCACAGCCCGTAGTTTAAGAGCCAGACAAGCCCGATGGGCACTTTTTTTAGTCAATTTCACTTTATTGTTACGTACCATCCGGGAGCCAGAAACGATAAAGCATATGCTCTGTCTCGCATTGGGGAGGCCGAAAAACCTGAGTCTAAACATACTACTATTCTACAATCTAAACACTTCCTAGCTAATCAAGCCTCTTTATGGGACACTATTCGTCAACAAACAACTAGATCAGAAACTGTCCTAGATTCCTCAGAAGAATCTGCACAGTATCCTGAGTATCAGATCCAGAACAACAGAGTAGTAGTACCATCTAATATCGTTCCCGAAGTACTACATTTCTTCCATGATACACCATTAGGTAGACATGGTGGTATTCACAAGACTCCGGAAATGATTAATCGTCAATTTTGGTGGCCCACTATGCAGAAATACGTTAAAACCTATGTACAATCATGTCCTATCTGTGCAACAAATAAGGACTCACAACAAGATCCTGTAGAACTTCTACAACCACTCCAGGTTCCTACAAGACCCTGGACAGATATACCCATAGACTTTATTGTTGATTTGCCCTCTACTCAATGCTACACTTCTATCACGGTAGTGGCTGACCGGTTTTCTAAAATGGCCCATTTTGTTGCTACCAAAGGGGTACCTGATGCTAACCAAAGAGCTACCATTTTCCTTCAGGAGATTTTTCCCTTACATGGCTTACCTGAAACTATTGTCTCTGATAGAGGTTCCCAGTTTACCTCTAAGTTTTGGTCTGCCTTTTGCAAGGGGCTGCATATTCAGTGAGCATTATCCACTGCCTTTCATCCCCAAACAGATGGTCAAACAGAGCGCACTAACCAGACACTTGAACAATACCTACAATGTTATACCACCACCTTGCAAGATGACTGGGTTCAATACCTCGCTCCAGCTGAATTAGTTTATAACAATCAAATTCATCTATATCTCCTTTTTTATGTATCTATGGCTATCATCCAACTATGCTACCTGGTTCCCCTCTCCAAAGCTCGGTACCAGCCGCTGATCAACGTCTACTTGGGATTCAAAATACGTTTGCACTTGTAAAGAAAAAGTTACTGCAGGCTCAGCAACAATACAAACAGTATGCCGATAAGAAAAGACGTCCTACCCCAGATTATCAGGTAAGGGATAAAGTATATTTATCCACTTCTCACCTTCAGCTTGCTCTATCCTCTAAGAAATTAGGTCCTCGTTTTATTGGACCTTTCACCATTGAGAAGATTATATCTTCAGTAGCAATACGTCTTCAATTACCTTCATCTTACCATATCCATCCAATATTTCATGTTTCTCTTCTTAAACCTGTAATACCAGATCCGTTTTTATCTCATACACTGTCTACACCAGGACCTTTCATGGTGGATGGATCAGAACCAGATCACTAACCAGACACTTGAACAATGCCTACAATGTTATTCCATCACCTTGCAAGATGACTGGGTTCAATACCTCTCTCCAGTTGAATTCGTTTATAACAATCAATTTCTTATGTCTCCATTTTTATGTATCTATGGCTATCATCCAACTATGCTACCTGGTTCCCCTCTCAAAATCTCGGTACCAGCCACTGATCAACATCTACTTGGGATTCAAAATACATTTGCACTTGTAAAGAAAAAGTTACTGCAGGCTCAGCAACAATACAAACAGTATGCCGATAGGAAAATACGTCCTACCCCAGATTATCAGGTGGGGGATAAAGTATATTTATCTACTTCTCACCTCCGGCTTGCTCTACCATCTAAGAAATTAGGTCCTCCTTTTATTGGACCTTTCACCATTGAGAAGATTATATCTTCAGTAGCAATACGTCTTCAATTACCTTCATCTTACCATATCCATCCAGTATTTCTTGTTTCTCTTCTTAAACCTGTAATACCAGATCCATTTTTATCTCGTACACTGTCTACACCAGGACCTTTCATGGTGGATGGATCAGAACCAGATCACTAACCAGACACTTGAACAATGCCTACGATGTTATTCCATCACCTTGCAAGATGACTGGGTTCAATACCTCTCTCCAGTTGAATTCGTTTATAACAATCAATTTCTTATGTCTCCATTTTTATGTATCTATGGCTATCATCCAACTATGCTACCTGGTTCCCCTCTCCAAATCTCGGTACCAGCCACTGATCAACATCTACTTGGGATTCAAAATACATTTGCACTTGTAAAGAAAAAGTTACTGCAGGCTCAGCAACAATACAAACAGTATGCCGATAGGAAAATACGTCCTACCCCAGATTATCAGGTGGGGGATAAAGTATATTTATCTACTTCTCACCTCCGGCTTGCTCTACCATCTAAGAAATTAGGTCCTCCTTTTATTGGACCTTTCACCATTGAGAAGATTATATCTTCAGTAGCAATACGTCTTCAATTACCTTCATCTTACCATATCCATCCAGTATTTCTTGTTTCTCTTCTTAAACCTGTAATACCAGATCCATTTTTATCTCGTACACTGTCTACACCAGGACCTGTCATGGTGGATGGATCAGAAGAATATGAAGTTGAAGAAATTCTGAATGCCAGAATCCACAGAGGGAAACTGGAGTACTTCATCCAATAGAAAGGATATGGTCCTGATGAGAGAAGTTGGGTACCAGCAACTGAGGTTCATGCTCCTGCATGCATCCGAGATTTCAAGAAGAAATATCCTAACCATCCTACTCACAGTCATCCCTGGAGGTCACACCTATGGAGGGGGCACTGTCAGGATCCCTGACTTACCCGGCCGCCGTCTCGGCTAATGTTGGGCTTCTGACCGCTCTTCTGGCCGCTGTTGGAGTGAAGACATGCCCCAGTGATTCGTCTCGGCGTCTCACATAGAGAGATGCCGAGATCAGTCTGACAGCAGCAGCTGTGAATCTCTAGGTGCGTGTGGCCGCATGCTGCCTAGATTTAAAGGGCCAGTAACTGATTACAGGAACTCACACCTGAAAGTCACAGGTGTGGGAGTTCCTATAAAAGGCTACTCAGTGCTTCACTCTTTGCCTTGGAAGGTGCTTTCCTTGTTCCTGCTCCTCTGCTGAGACCCAAGACCCCTGTTGTATGTTTCTACTACTGCTGAGACCAAAGACCTCTGCTGACATACTTGGGTATGCTTATACTACTGCTGAGACCAAAGACCCCTGTTGTATGCTTCTACTAATGCTGAGACCAAAGACCTCTGCTGACATACTTTGGTATGCTTTTACTACCGCTAAGACCAAAGACCCTGTTGTATGCTTCTACTACTGCTGAGACCAAAGACCTCTGCTGACATACTTGGGTATGAAACAACAAAGAGGGTTGGTGCACATCCAAACACTTAAGTCCACATGTTTATAACATTTTATATACTGCAAAATCACTTATGCTAGCTAAATATTCTTAAATTGTTAAAATAAAATGGGATCATTGTCACGCAAAATTATTAACATATATTTATGCTGCAAGACTTATATACTTATATACCTTTAAATATGCCTATATACCTTTAAATAAAGTTGGGATCTTAGTCACACAATATGGCCATATTCTGCTAAGCCAGTCACCACTTACAAGGTGTCCCAAAATAGACTGGTCCTAACACTAATGAGTTTAGCTTTGCTGGGCTGAGTCATTCGATTCTAATATTAAATACAGAATTCCAACATTGCAGTTCTATGCCTCAAATCATGACTGCACAGAATGAAACTCCCTAGCTTTATATATATACCACAATCACATTATCTGGAATACACCTGGGCTCCTGGGCTGGGTGGTGTGCATTAACCAAAGGGATTTGGTCAACTTCCTATTATAGAAGTAAACACAAGGGGGGGTTTGGTTAAGCACACCAAAAAAAAAAAAAAAAAATTTTATATACTAGCACACATACGGCTAGATTTGGAGTTTTGTCGGTAAAGACTTGCAGTGCTAACAAGCCTTTTTTTTCCAGTGCACCCTTAAGACAACGCTGGTATTACAAGTTTTCTGAATGGCTGCGTTAGCCTCAGAAAAGTGAGCGTTGAGCCAAATTTAGCTCCACTTCAACCCTCAATACCAGCGTTGCCTACGGTAGCGGTAAGCTGGAAAAACGTGCTTGTGCACGATTTCCCCATAGGATACAATGGGGCTGAGCTGGCTTAAAAAAAACACCTGCAATAGAATGCAAGGTCAATTCTATTGTCTGATCCAATCAGCCAATCGGATTGAACTTCAATCCGATTGGCTGATAGCATCACCCAATCGGATTTTTCCTACCTTAATTCCAATTAGCTGATAGAATCCTATCAGCCAATCGGAATTCGAGGGACGCCATCTTGGATGACGTCATTTAAAGGAACCTTTATTCAGTCGTCGGCCATGGAAAGAAGAGGATGTTCCGCGTCGGATGTCTTGAAGATGGACCCGCTCCGCGCGGGATGGATGAAGATAGAAGATTCCGCTTGGATGAAGCCTTCTCCCGGTCCAGATGTCCTTTTCTGCCCCATCGGATGAAGACTTCTGGACAGATCGGATGAACAGTGGTGCCCGGCTGGGTGAACACGGCTCCAGGTAGGGTGATCTTCAATGGGGTAGTGTTAGTTTTTTTTAAGGGGGGATCGGGTGGGTTTTAGAGTAGGGGTGTGTGGGTGGTGGGTTGTAAATGTTAGGGGGGGTCTTGTATTTTTTTTTACAGGTAAAAGAGCTGATTACTTTGGGGCAATGCCCCGCAAAAAGCTCTTTTAAGGGCTGGTAAAAGAGCTGATTACTTTTGTAATTTAGTATAGGGTAGGGAATTGTATTATTTGGGGGGCTTTTTTATTTTATTAGGGGCTTAGATTAGGTGTAATTAGCTTAAAATTCTTGTAATATTTTTTTATTTTTTTGTAATTTAGTGTTTGTTTTTGTACTATAGTTTAGTTTATTGAATTGTATTTTAGTTTAGATAATTGTAGGTAATTTATTTAATTAATTTATTGATAGTGTTAGGTGTATTTGTAACTTAGGTTAGGATTTATTTCACAGGTAATTTTGTAATTATTTTTACTAGGTAGCTATTAAATAGTTATTAACTATTTAATAGCTATTGTACCTAGTTAAAATAAATACAAAGTTGCCTGTAAAATAAATATAAATCCTAAAATAGCTACAATGTAATTATTAGTTATATTGTAGCTATATTAGGGTTTATTTTACAGGTAAGTATTTAGTTTTAAATAGGATTAATTTATTTAATTATAGTAAATTTATTTCGTTTTATTTAAATTATATTTAAGTTAGGGGGGTGTTAGGGTTAGGGTTAGACTTAGGTTTAGTGGTTAATAACTTTATTATAGTAGCGGTGACATTGGGGCGGCAGATTTGGGGTTAATAATTGTAGGTAGGTGGCGGAGATGTTAGGGAGGGCAGATTAGGGGTTAATAAAATGTATTATAGTGTTTGCGAGGCGGGAGTGCGGCGGTTTAGGGGTTCATAGGTAGTTTATGGGTGTTAGTGTACTTTGTAGCACTGTAGTTAAGAGCTTTATGTTCCGGCGTTAGCCCATAAAACTCTTAACTACTGACTTTTTTATGCGGTAGGAGTCTTGGAGGTAGAGGCTGTACCGCTCACTTCTTCCAAGACTCGTAATACCAGCGTTAGGCAAATCCCATTAAAAAGATAGGTTACGCAATTGACGTAAGGGGATTTGCGGTAGCCTCGAGTCGCGGAAAAAAGTGAGCGGTACACCTGTACCTGCCAAACTCTAAATACCAGCGGACATTAAAAAGCAGCATTAGGACCCCTTACTTGGGTATGCTTATACTGCCGCTGGGACCAAAGACCCCTGTTGTAATACTGATATATGTTTCTACCACTGCTGAGACCAAAGACCTCTGCTGACATACTTGGGTATGCTTATACTGCCACTGGGACCAAAGACCCCTGTTGTGATGCTAATGTATGTTTCTACTACTGCTAAGACCAAAGACCTCTGCTGACATACTTGGGTATGCTTATACTGCCACTGGGACCAAAGACCCCTGTTGTGATACTGATGTATGTTTCTACTGCTGCTGAGACCAAAGACCTCTGCTGACATCTTGGGTATGCGTATACTACCGCTGAGACCAAAGACCCCCTGTTATATACTTATTATACAACTGAAACTTGTACCTACTTACATATGCTATCTTGTTCCTGGACATTTCACAAAATATCTTACCAACAGTACCCGCTGAGTTCTGTGCTTGTTGAGAGACTTGTGTTTAAAATTGCATTGTAAGATTTCTTCTGGTACACTTCTGTTTCCGCATATCATTTCTTCAGTAAAGGCTACTCTAGAAAGACTTTCTTGTTTTTGGTTGTTATTCCTGCATACTGAGTTCCAGAGTGACGCCTCCCTTAACCTTACATCATTACAGCTACACCTCTTCTCCTATCCCACTCCCTTACAGCCTTAACTTTAGGGTGATGAAAGCCCATTTCAGAGCCTTCCACTAA
Source organism: Bombina bombina (assembly GCF_027579735.1). Lineage (NCBI taxonomy): Eukaryota > Metazoa > Chordata > Amphibia > Anura > Bombinatoridae > Bombina > Bombina bombina. The sequence goes on from NC_069509.1 coordinate 30,214,641, forward strand.
CTGTATGACTACACAGCATCTGGAAGTGACATAACAACTTTTTTTAACAAAGTAGATTTATAACATATTTTACTATGTGCTATTTTTTCAAGTCCTTTAAAACAATAATAACAACAAACCACACAAAGAAATGTGTACATTAATTTAAATTGTTATCGAATTGAACAGCACATGATGGTGTGACAAAAAGCATGCCATTGGTAAGCATATATTCATCAAATAAAATTCTATAACATTTGAACCATAATACTGTTAACAATAAAAAGACATGCACAGAGGACAAAAATAATAATTAGTTTTTGCCATGATTTGCTCATGAGTCTTTTGGTTCAGCCAAATTTTGACAACATTTTTCAATTGTTAACAGAAATGCATTCACCCCTTATTTACTATGGGAAATGTTTTCAGGGTAGCAGAGTAGTACCGAACAGCAGCCTTAATTGGAATAAAGGGAAAGTAGTATCTAGTGCTACAAGCCAAATCTTTTAATTTTTTTATGGAGCCAGGATTGGCCAGGAACAAAAGCAAAACTTACATTGTTTTGCTATTTGTTCCTTGTTTTTCTCATTCAATTAGACACCTTGGCCCCTATTTAAGAATGTCTGGCGGACCTGATCCGACAGTGTGGATCAGGTCTGCCAGACCTCGCTGAATGCGGCGAGCAATACGCTCGCCGTATTCAGCATTGCACTAGCAGCTCACAAGAGCTGCTGGTGCAACGCCACCCCCTGCAGACTCGCGGCCAATGGGCCGCCAGCAGGGTGGTGTCAATCAACCCGATCATACTCGATCGGGTTGATTTCTGGCGATGTCTGTCCGCCTGCTTCATAACTGCTGTTTCTGGCAAGCCTGCAGGCTCCCCAGAAAAACAGGGCATCCATTCAGAGCTTGATAGACAGGCCCCTTTGTATATTTTATGGGATATAACCAAGGGCATATTTTGGCCTAGGATAAGTAGACTTGTGCCTAGGGCAGCAGGATTTGGGGGGGAGCAGCAGTTTTGTAAGGAGCAGTTATATAACATGATATAACTTCCTACTCCTATGTTTTCTAAATACTTTTAATTTATTTATTTTATTACAAATCATAGGTCTCTGATTGTGTAACAGGCTTTATGACTCCAACATATGTTGCTGGTCTGCAGTTGTGAGAAATAAATATATTATTTATATCTAAGTTCTGCTTCTTCTCAGCCATTTTGGTATAAAGGGTTTTCCAGACCTCTTCAATTCGTATTGGCTATTTTATTCAAATTAACCAATAAGAAGCATTTCTGTTGGCTTATTTAAATTTTCAAATCAACTAATTGGAACTATGACCATTCCTATTGGCTGATTTAAATAAACCATCCATTATGAATTAAAGAGGTCAGGAAGACTTATTATTACGTGAAAATAGCTGAGAGGAGCCAGAACTCAGAGGAATCATAATGAGAGTATCTCTCTGTTCATCTGGAAGAAAATGGAGGTGGTGGACCTTGTGGAAGAAGATGGCTGCTGGAAAGAAGACATCAGATGGTGAGTTAAAATGTTAGGTGTTTTTCTTTTTGTTTTAGAATATTTATTTAATTTCTAATTGGGTGGGGTATTAGGTTTTTGACAGGGGTTAGGGTCCTAGATGCCTCCACTAAAGAGCTATATCCAGTGGAATAATAAATGAATTACAGTTTCACAGCAACACCTGCTTTAATCTCCAATTCATACTGTAGCTCATATCTATTGTTACAAGCCTGGATGATCTAGGGGAGCAGCTAGACAAAAACATATTGTAATACAAAACATTGCCCACAGAGCTGCATATTCGGCTACCGCGGTACCCCACTGCTTGCTCTGTGAAGAGCGCTGGGCATCAAAATAAGGCACTGGATTGTAAATTCCGGGTAGCTGGTTAATTTGAGGTTTGAGGATTCTACAGCCATGTCAAATAAACAAGAGTTGTGCAGGCACCAAAACAAGTGATCCAATGTTTATTTCAGTATTTGTACAAAAACCTGTATAGGGCAGTACGGATAAGAGATCTGACGCACTTACTATGCTGTATGCTCGCTCACTTCAGAATTCACTAACTAGTCACAGATAATGTTGTCACTCAAAGGTTGAAAAAGCTCATTGTTTGGTCAAACCATCAAATATCTATAACATATAACAAAAACAATGACAAAATATTACACACAAATATTCACAATATAAATACAAATTTACTGAAATATTAAAGGTGCTTCATTAATTTTGTTGCACTGAGCAGGGGCTGTCAATCACCCTGGTCGGAGTAGTCTGGGGGGATTGAGAACGCTAATTTACAGTTGGCATAGAAGGGCAAGAAGCCGCGGTTTGATGACCGATTCTTCTTAACTATTGGCTGCAGGTTTTCTCATGTGAGCCTGCAGCCAAAGACGCTCCAAAGTTCCATTCGCAGCTTCTTAAATGGAGCCCAATGAGAAAACAATTCTACAGTCATTATTGGGGTGCATAGCACCCATCTACAACTACCAGACTATTATAGGCTATTCTATATTATTATTTATCTGTACTTGGGGTAGTGATAATAAATGTTAATGTTTATAAACATGTTTGTTCTTTTTTATCTACATTTGCTATTAACCTGCCCAGGTGACGAAATGTTTACTCTAGAAGGTCACAAGGACAATCTGGGGCTTTATTTACTGTCAGATGAACAAACCCTCGGACTTCATACAGCTGGGACAAACATGCAGGTCAGAGAATGAGAAAGAGAGAGAGACTGAAATAATGCTTGAAAAAAAGAATTTGAGAGAATGAAGTATGAAGGATTCTTGACTATAGGGTCAGGTTAGCATAAGGAAGTTTAGTGGTTTATTTACCATTTTCTCTTGGAATGGGAATTACATAATATACTAAATGGCCCTTTTTAATTGGGTGTCAACAAGGTATGAACTTATAGCTCAAATTATGTCATTCATCTGTGGTGAAAAACTCAATTTATGTTGGTGATAATGTTTGTCATAAAATAGGAATAATGTGTAATGGTACAGTAAGATAAACGTTCCCTGGCTTATCATCTTTATATTATAATAAGATAAAGCCAGTCATGAATTATAAGTGAAAATACAATATATTAATAGTGAATCAATAATGAAGCAAAACTATAGCAGTGAACAATCAACAATAGCAAAATAATTGTGATGATAAGTGATCAGGAAACGTATCCTACGTCACAATAATGCAGTTCCTGGAGAACCTATTACCTAATGAAAGATAATACAACAATAACTGTATACTTGGATTATGCAATACAAAATAAAGAGTTAGTAATTTCCACACTTTTATACAAATACCAAGCAACACAATAACTGCACAAGTGTCTATGTGATGCAGTATTGAGATAAGAATGAATTATATGAGAATATAACCCCTGGCTTAGTGGAAATGTGTATTTTACCCTATGTGTGATGCATTTACAAATGTACTAGAAGCAATTACTGCTGTATAATGCAATTACAATAATTCACAATATAAAATTTGCATAACTGTAGCACAGCTTAGCTATGACAAGTAAACTATATTATCCTAAGAAAGATGCCAGTCCCTGGGCCCTTAGGGGGAGGGGGTATTGATATTGTAGAAACAAAATAATTATAAATCAAATTTCCAAAATAATAAAGGAACAAATTAAATTCTATAATAGTCCTGTGTGAGGGAATGGGAGGAATGTAAGTGAAAAAACAGATATATAAATATATACCGGTAGTTAGTATACCTAGTAGTTTGTGAGGTTTTGGATCCATCTCAGGGTACCCCATCTGGGTTTGGTATAATATGGATGTCATGTCTGGTTCTGCTTTTGTCACCCCAGTTGTCATCTGCTGGCCCTTTGTCTTTCCAGCAGTTGTTAATACCAAAATTAAGTGAATGTGCTACTGATTTAATTGGATGTCCTTGGTTAGTGATAAGTTTGCTCACCCCTGTTATTTTGCCCCAACAACATCTTGCACCTATGGTTTTGTACAATGGGTTCCTTATCATTCTCCCCTGAGGAAAACATAAAAGAAACAAAATTAAAAATAGTTTGTGATTTATTTTGTTATTTTCTATGCCTCCAGAATACCCTGACAAAATAGATAGATAGATAGATAGATAGATAGATAGAGTTATATGAGAGAGAATACAGGTATCAATAATGGTGATACTTTCTTTTCAACCAATCAGAAGCTGGCATTCTATCTCGCCCTGTTTTTATCACTAGAGGCTGGTCATGTGATCACTGAAATGGTGCTAAAGAACCAAAATAATGGTAAGTACAAGCTCCATGTCATCCGCAACCCAACCTGTTTTATATAAGTAAGATTGTGCTGTCAAAACGATAAAAATTTTGCAAAAGGTGTCTACTTTGGAAAGATTAGATTTATTAAGAGAGAGGATTTCCACTAGGAAGAGTAAGTCAAGATTGGAAGGAGTTACCTTTGTAAGGGTATGTTTAGGTGTGGAAATAACCAGTGTAGAGCCTTTTAATTAATAGAATTAGGTGATAGTTTTACATTGTGTCACAAATAAAACCTTTTTGAAAAATTCTTGTATGAACATTACCTTTAAGTATGTAATCTATTGAACTATGTCTATTGATTGCAATTTACAATACGTAGGGCTTACCACACAAGTAATACGTACCAGAATATTGGAGCATCTATCAACCATTAGGTTCGTGACAGCAACCGCACCTTTAGTACAACATTGTATACAAACACATCAGACAAGGGTCTCCACGTTTAGATGGACAGCGATAGACAAAGTGCATACCCCAAAGAGAGGGGGAGACACAAATTATAATTTGGTAAGACAGGAGGTTCTCTGGATTTTTAAATAAAAAACTGGAGTACCGTCAGGTTTGAATTCAGAATTAGACCTTATCAATCATTAGTACTGAGCTGTCAGAGGCTTTCCTTTCAGACACGGTTTTCATGTTCCAGTTCACCTCCTAATTCTTAATAATAATAATAATAACTATATATTTCGTATCATTTAAAAAAAAAAAATAGACAAGAGAGGTGTGTGTCCCTAGTATGTGACAATATTTGTCAACCATTGCATACATTTAGATTGATCAAATATTAAAATGGACTCAGTCTATTCTATTTGCTTTGTTTACTTATTAAATTAATGTCTAGGTTCCTTGTATTTATCACAATTGTTACTTAATGGGACAGGAAACCCCAAAATGTTCTTTCATGATTTGGATAAAACATACAATTTTAAACAACTGACCTTTAAAGTCGTCAATCCCCGGCCTTATTAAAATAATAACATAAATAAAATAATTACACACAGCTTTGGTATAAAATTTGGCCGCAGCCATTTTATTAACATCACAATTTAAATATTGAGTAATAAATATTTTCAAACATTTTCAAACATTTTTTCACAGAACATACCTGATGTTCATAAATAACATTACTGACAAAATAAAACATAACCCACAGCGGTGCTAGTTCCCAAACCCACAAAAAACAAGATGGCCGTTATTCAACAACTGGACTCAGCTATACCCTGTTGAGTCCGTCCAAGGACACCTAAACTTTAATAGGGAACCCCTTGCCCCTATAAAACCAGTTGTCCACTCACCCCATGGAGAGGCAACTACTTAAAATCCTCCAAATCACTTGGCCATATTGCATACCATATTTGTCTGGGAACTAGCACCCCCGCCTTGCTGCGACAAAACGAACAAGGAAGGAAAACAAGATTAGGGAGGGAGGGAGGGAGCACTTTCTAGAAAAGGTTTGAAAATTATTCTGATGACAGATTCTCCCGCTCTTACTTTAAATACGTAACAGCGCGTGCTAAACCCGCCCCCTAGCAGTAACCAACCAATCACACCCAAGGCCTAATTCCTCCAACGGTCAAGACCCCTTCCCGTTACTTCGAACTCCCAGGGGTTCCCTGACCTTTAAAGTCGTCAATCCCCGGCCTTAACCTTATAAACATTATAAGTTAAAATAATAACATAAATAAAATAATTACACACAGCTTTGGTATAAAATTTGGCCGCAGCCATTTTATTAACATCACAATTTAAATATTGAGTAATAAATATTTTCAAACATTTTCAAACATTTTTTCACAGAACATACCTGATGTTCATAAATAACATTACTGACAAAATAAAACATAACCCACAGCGGTGCTAGTTCCCAAACCCACAAAAAACAAGATGGCCGTTATTCAACAACTGGACTCAGCTATACCCTGTTGAGTCCGTCCAAGGACACCTAAACTTTAATAGGGAACCCCTTGCCCCTATAAAACCAGTTTTCCACTCACCCCATGGAGAGGCAACTACTTAAAATCCTCCAAATCACTTGGCCATATTGCATACCATATTTGTCTGGGAACTAGCACCCCCGCCACAGACTGGACTGACCGAACAGCCCAGTCCCGCCAAACCCAATATTTTTACCAAAGCTTCTTTTATATCGAAAAGAAATAGCTGCAGCCCAAATTGGTTAAAATGAACACCATCTTTTAAATAAAATTCCTCAGCCCCATCTATTTCGAAATCTGGGTGAAAAACTACACCTCCTCCCAACCTCTTAACAAAAGAGCTAACTATTTTGTTAATTTTCTTACGACTCTTTTCTAGCCTATCATAATCCCTTGCTGATCTCCAAACCAGCCTAGGAGTAATCTGTGACCAAATTATTTTAATTCCAGGATAAAGTTCCTTTATGTTACCCAGATCCCTTTTGATTCTTCTAACTAGTTCTTTCTGAGGAATCGTACCTAAATCATTTCCCCCCAAATGCACTATCAAAACATGGGGACGAGGAAACATTCTGCCATAATCTAGAAACAACGGAAACAAGAGTTCCCAGCACATCCCCCTAATCCCCAACCATTTGACCTCCCATTGATCCGCAGGACACCCAAGCTGAAGGCCGCCCATTTTCTTACTGGCCTCAGCATTGGCCCAGTATATGAACGAATGCCCCATCACCCATACGATCTTTAAACCTAAAATAAGAGAAAGAGGAGTATTCAGGATGATTACAACTCAAACATTCCCAAACATACGCTCTATTCAAGGGCTTTTTTTTTTTTTTTTTTTTTTATATATTCTTAAATCAGGCCTAACATAAGATTTATAACGACTTGAACCCCATCTACCAATCTTTTTAACTATATCCTCTCTGAGACCTAACATAGCTGCTTCAGTAGCAGCTCCAATCCGGAAAGAATGAGATCCAAACTCTAAGGGATTCAGACCTAATAAAACGATTGAACCTCTTAAAATGGCTCTAAATTGATATTGTGATAAAAAGGAACCATCTAAATGAACCAACAAAGGGCCATCCTGCAAAGGCCGTATGGACCCATAAAGCATCATTACCTGACATGGACATATTTCACCACCACTAGGGAATAGCACTATGTTCTTGCCTTTCCCATATATGTCCGTTTTACTACTTCTCAGTAATATTTCTACTCTGTTATCATTCCATATTACATCTTCTTTTTGTAAACCTCCTGAAACTTTTTTGCTAGGGCTTACCAATTCAGAAACTCTAAATGCCCCAAAAAAGGCCAATACAAAGGCCGTTCTAAATAAAATTAGTTCAAATCTTGATGCACAAATCTCAACTAATACCACCCAAATTTTTTGAAGCAAAGCAAATGTAATAGGCCTTCTCTTATCTCTGACCTTTGTCTTTTTCTTCAAGCCTTTAAGAACTTGACGGACCCAAAAAACCTTTGTAACATCAGACAAACCTAATAAACAAAATCTAAAAGCAAGGGCCGCCAATCTTCTTTCCATATTAGATGGTGACAAACCCACATTTCCCCAAAGCCACATCCATTCCAATAAGCAACCCGTGACATCATCAGACCCTTCTTTAATTTGAGATTGACATAACCACATTTCCCATTCCCTCCAAACTGATACATAGGAAGTCCAAGTACCTGGAGCCAAAGATTTTTTAATTAATTCAGCCAATCCTCCGTCCCAAGCTTCCAAAGTTGGACAGGAAACGTCGCTCCAACTACGTCCGCATGAGGAGCCAACTCTCGAAATCGAGACCACTGTGAACGAGATAAAGAATCTGCTATCAAATTAAGCTTACCAGGGATATGCTTTGCCCTGACAAAAACATTCATACTTAAACATTTTAGGACTAGCACTCTTAATAAACGCACAACTGGTAATGATGATGCAGATAAAGAATTAATAGCAGAAACAACACCCATATTATCTGTATGGAACAATATGGATTTATTCATCAAATCAACTTCCCACACAAAAAGAGCCACCAGGATAGGAAATAACTCAAGGAAAACTAGGTTCTTGGTTAAACCCAAATTGACCCACTCTTGAGGCCACACTTCAGCACACCAATGCCCTTGAAAATAAGCCCCAAAACCAACACCACCAGCTGCATCAGTTATCAAATCCAAATCAACATTAGAGACCCTAGCTTCCATGAATATTGCAACACCATTAAAAATTTTAAGGAATTCCAACCAAACTTTCAAATCGTCCTTGTGGCCTCTTTTAATCCTTACAAAATGATGAGGCTTACTAACACCAGAAGTAGCCAATGACATTCTTCTAGAAAAAACTCTACCAATAGGAATGATTCTGCAAGCAAAATTCAATTTTCCAAGCAAAGATTGCATTTTTCTCAAAGTCACCTTACGGACCGCCAAAAATTGCTGAATCATTTCTGACAAATCCACAATCTTTTCCACAGGTAGCCTACATTCCATACTTTCAGAATCTATTGTAATACCCAGAAATTTAAGGGCCGTAACTGGACCCTCAGATTTTTCCATTGCAATCGGGACCCCAAAATCAGATGCCATTGAATAAAAACAATCCCTTAATTTCAAACAAACGTCCGAATCATGGGGACCAACAAAAAGAAAATCATCCAGATAATGAACTACTGACGAGAGTCCAGACTTGAATTTAACAACCCATTCCAAAAAAGAACTAAAGCATTCAAACAGAGAACAAGAAATAGAACAACCCATCGGGAGACATAAGTCAATGTAGAGAAAACCTTCAAAACAACAACCCAACAAATAATGTGAAGAAAGATGAACTGGAAGTAACCGAAAAGCCGCCTCAATATCCACTTTAGCCATTAAAGCGAATTGACCAGCCTCTCTAACCAACTTAACCGCCATGTCAAATGATGTATAAGACACAGACGATAATTCATCCGGAATATCATCATTAACGGAACCACCTTTTGGAAATGATAAGTGGTGAATTAAACGAAATTTACCAGGCTCTTTCTTAGGAACCAATCCTAAAGGAGAAATACGCAAATGGGGGATAGGAGAGATTTTAAAAGGACCTGCCATTCGACCCAAAGAAACCTCCTTCTCAAGCTTACTCCTAACAACCTCAGGCCATTCCCTAGCAGATTTAAGGTTACCCCTGTAATGAACAACACCTCCTGAAGATGGAATTCTGAAACCAAACTCAAAACCATGAAGCAACAACAAGGCCTTATCACCGCAACCCTTCTGCTTAGCGTAAAGTACGAGCCACAGCTCCATCCCGCTTAGCCTCACCGGAGTTAATCCCTTTTTCAGGAAGCTCCTGGGTTCCTCCCAATTTGTTCTTTTTGAAACACTTACTGGAAGGGTGGAATCCACCACACCCAGAGCATTCGTGTCTGAATTTACAGGATGTTCCCCATTTACAGAACTTCTCATTGAAAGCAAAACAGAAACCTTTTTTGGCTGTTGCCGACGAACCGTTTTGAAGAGATCCGCCGGCACTCCCTCGAAAGGGCTGTGAAGACCTTAAAGGGGTCATCACTTTTAGCCATAGACCCATATCACGATCATCCCATTTCATCTCAGGCTTAACCGACAAACGTTGTCTAAATTGTTCATCATAATACCACCAGGCCATACCACCATATGTTCTCTGGGCAGCTGCAATTTCATCTAAATAACAAAAGAGGGCAGCTCCTTGATCAGGGAACTTAACCGAAAATACACTAGCATAAATAACAAAAGCCTGGAACCAATTAGTGAATGTTTTTGGTAATTTTCTGTAACGTCTTTTCCTTTCCTCCTCTTCCTTCTTGGCCGAATCCTTTTTTGAGTCTTCAGGTATCTCAAAAGACTGATCAAGAGGAAGGAGGGAAAATAATTCAATAAAATCTCTCTTGTATATTTTTTCTCTTAACTCGACCGTCAAATGCATGCCTAAAGGCCCAATAGAACACAAACAAGACCTGGCCAAAGCCGTGTCAGCAATTTTCAGCTCAGGACCTCCAGCCGTTTTATTATCAACATTAACCCCCTTTTGCTGAGGTAAACCGACCATTTGAGATTGAGGTACTGACCCTACATCTTTTATTCCCTCACCAACAATCCCTAATACCCTATTTTGGATAGCCAATTCAGGGGGAACCCATGAATTGGCGACTCCCCCCGTAACTTTGGCACCTTCTAATTTGGCTAATAAGTCCCTTAAACCCGCTACAACAGTTATAGATAAAGGGTCAGCATGCACACCAACTGAATCAACCCCCACATTCAGATTCACCACAGAAGATCTCTCATTACCTGTACTCGGGTCCTGAGTCATTGCAGACTGAACCCTTTGAGATGCAGCCGTAACCTTCTCTGTATTCTGGAAACCAGAAGCCCTGGGATCCGTGTTAGTCATTAATTGCTGCCCTTTTTCCGTCTGTAAAAAAGAAACATGTGACAAACCCCCAGAAGGTGCCCAAATTCCAATGCCCCTACTAGCTGTAGACATACCCAACCTACTATCCACTGAAACACCCTTACCCTTCTTAGCTGATGGAACCTCAAACCCTTCTCCCTTTAAATCCCCATACCTCTTGCGTTGTCTACCTCTACCTTGAATTCTCCCAATCCCATACCTGTTTGGACGTTGAACAGAGTTAACCGAGCTATGAAATGTGTTATTAATGCTCTGACCCATCATGCCCTGAAGACCAAAATTAAAATTATTGGCCGTACTCACCCTTGTTTCTTCTCCCTTTGCATTAAAACGTTCCACCCCCGGAACGCCGTCCTCAATATCCAGCCTGATATTTTCCGCCCAGGATTCCTGCAGACCATAAGCATCCCCACTTAGGCCGTCATTTCCCACCATTAAAAGACCCTGGGAATTCTCAGGCCGTGACCCAGTTTCATTCCCTTCTAAAAGAAAAACATCATTAGTGACAGGTAAATTTTTAATTACTTCGACATTCCTATCCCTCAAATTTCTTAACTCACCCTTTAAAACTGAATCACCCGAGACCCTGACTGACGGATTAAGCTGGCTAATAGTGTTAACTACATTGGGAGAAGGTGGAATAAAATCCTCCTCAGAAGAATCTAAATATAAATCTAATTCTACTACACCGTTATCAACCTCGGTATCATGCTGACTATCACTAATTTCAGGCCTTTCAACCCTCTCGTCTACCACCCGATAAGCTTGATCTTCCATATTATTGCAAGGTCTTAAAATCTGAGCCGGCTTAGAAACATTATGTAACTGTTTTGAAACTGCCTGAGATAGTTCAATCGGCCCTGATACAATCAAACCTTCAACTTTCTTTTTCATTAAGGCGCTACCTAAACTACATATGCTCGCTTGTTCATTACCCCCACATGGAAAAATAGGCCTCGGCGGGCCGTCACTTTTACTAGCTTGCCTTTTTTCTCTAATTACTACTTTCTGGCCTAAATTGGCCGTCTTACCCTTAGGCAAAGAATCACCCTTCATTACAGGCTCACTGAGTTGTTCCGTAATGGAACAGGTGCTCCCGGACTGCATAGCATTATCAGCAACCTCCGCTCCGGTCCGCCGACTTCCCGAACTAGAACTTGACTTCTTCCTCACAGACGCCTTTAACCCCGGACTGGGGCTGGATTTTCTCCGACCGCTATTACCTCCTTCGGCATCCAAATCCGCACGAACTGGAGGCCTCGAACGCCTCGATGTTTTCGAAGCCACCTCAACGATATCCACTCTGGGTTCGACAACCGGGCTAAGCAATGGACGTAATTTTTCTTCGAGCCAGGTAGGGCCCATTTTAGCAGCTTCCAATTTAAGTTGGTCAAAGATCGCATCAAAATGCGCCATCGCAGAATTACAAACTGACAAACACAGCACTTTCTAGAAAAGGTTTGAAAATTATTCTGATGACAGATTCTCCCGCTCTTACTTTAAATACGTAACAGCGCGTGCTAAACCCGCCCCCTAGCAGTAACCAACCAATCACACCCAAGGCCTAATTCCTCCAACGGTCAAGACCCCTTCCCGTTACTTCGAACTCCCAGGGGTTCCCTTTCCAATTTATTTATGTTATCAAATTTGCTTTATTATCTTGTTTTTTTTTAATCAATTTTGTAAATTGGAATTTTGTAAATGTTGTCATCTTTAATGTATCTATGAACGAATTGTAACATTTATCAATAATCATAAAGAGGTGGCTTTTTTTTCATCAAGGTTTGTCTTAACCAATGATATTACTTTTAGCCTGTTTTAAAGGTTTGGGTGGAAATGGGCTATTATGGCTTTGATTGTGGTGCTATTGCCAAAACGCATCAGCCGTATATGATATCCCATTAGGCTTTCTGTTAGTGCTGCTAAATACAAACACCCATCTGGATCAGAATTGCACTGAGGCTGAGACTTAACACACCTTAATATTTATCTTATTCTGATATGAGTCTGTGGGTGTTAGTGAGGTGTATTTATGTAAAACTGATATGAGTCTGTGGGTGTTAGTGAGGTGTATTTATGTAAATCTGATATGAGTCTGTGGGTGTTAGTGAGGTGTATTTATGTAAATCTGATATGAGTCTGTGGGTGTTAGTGAGGTGTATTTATGTAAATCTGATATGAGTCTTTGGGTGTTAGTGAGGTGTATTTATGTTATTCTGATATGAGTCTGTGGGTGTTAGTGAGGTGTATTTATTTTATTCTGATATGAGTCTTTGGGTGTTAGTGAGGTGTATTTATGTTATTCTGATATGAGTCTGTGGGTGTTAGTGAGGTGTATTTATGTAAATCTGATAAGAGTCTGTGGGTGTTAGTGAGGTGTATTTATGTTATTCTGATATGAGTCTGTGGGTGTTAGTGAGGTGTATTTATGTAAATCTGATATGAGTCTTTGGGTGTTAGTGAGGTATATTTATGTTATTCTGATATGAGTCTGTGGGTGTTAGTGAGGTGTATTTATGTAAATCTGATATGAGTCTGTGGGTGTTAGTGAGGTGTATTTATGTTATTCTGATATGAGTCTGTGGGTGTTAGTGAGGTGTATTTAAGTTATTCTGATATGAGTCTGTGGGTGTTAGTGAGGTGTATTTATGTAAATCTGATATGAGTCTTTGGGTGTTAGTGAGGTGTATTTATGTTATTCTGATATGAGTCTGTGGGTGTTAGTGAGGTGTATTTATGTAAATCTGATATGAGTCTGTGGGTGTTAGTGAGGTGTATTTATGCTATTCTGATATGAGTCTGTGGGTGTTAGTGAGGTGTATTTATGCTATTCTGATATGAGTCTGTGGGTGTTAGTGAGGTGTATTTATGTTATTCTGATATGAGTCTGTGGGTGTTAGTGAGGTGTATTTATGTAAATCTGATATGAGTCTTTGGGTGTTAGTGAGGTGTATTTATGTTATTCTGATATGAGTCTGTGGGTGTTAGTGAGGTGTATTTATGTTATTCTGATATGAGTCTGTGGGCGGTAGTGAGGTGTATTTATGTTATTCTGATATGAGTCTGTGGGTGTTAGTGAGGTGTATTTATGTAAATCTGATATGAGTCTTTGGGTGTTAGTGAGGTGTATTTATGTAAATCTGATATTTACACCTCACTAACACCCACAGACTCTGATATGAGTCTGTGGGTGTTAGTGAGGTGTATTTATGTAAATCTGATATGAGTCTTTGGGTGTTAGTGAGGTGTATTTATGTAAATCTGATATGAGTCTGTGGGTGTTAGTGAGGTGTATTTATGTAAATCTGATATGAGTCTGTGGGTGTTAGTGAGGTGTATTTATGTTATTCTGATATGAGTCTGTGGGCGGTAGTGAGGTGTATTTATGTTATTCTGATATGAGTCTGTGGGTGTTAGTGAGGTGTATTTATGTAAATCTGATATGAGTCTTTGGGTGTTAGTGAGGTGTATTTATGTAAATCTGATATGAGTCTTTGGGTGTTAGTGAGGTGTATTTATGTAAATCTGATATGAGTCTGTGGGTGTTAGTGAGGTGTATTTATGTAAATCTGATATGAGTCTTTGGGTGTTAGTGAGGTGTATTTATGTTATTCTGATATGAGTCTGTGGGTGTTAGTGAGGTGTATTTATTTTATTCTGATATGAGTCTTTGGGTGTTAGTGAGGTGTATTTATGTTATTCTGATATGAGTCTGTGGGTGTTAGTGAGGTGTATTTATGTAAATCTGATATGAGTCTGTGGGTGTTAGTGAGGTGTATTTATGTTATTCTGATATGAGTCTGTGGGTGTTAGTGAGGTGTATTTATGTAAATCTGATATGAGTCTTTGGACGTAATTTTTCTTCGAGCCAGGTAGGGCCCATTTTAGCAGCTTCCAATTTAAGTTGGTCTGTGGGTGTTAGTGAGGTGTATTTATGTAAAACTGATATGAGTCTGTGGGTGTTAGTGAGGTGTATTTATGTAAATCTGATATGAGTCTGTGGGTGTTAGTGAGGTGTATTTATGTAAATCTGATATGAGTCTGTGGGTGTTAGTGAGGTGTATTTATGTAAATCTGATATGAGTCTTTGGGTGTTAGTGAGGTGTATTTATGTTATTCTGATATGAGTCTGTGGGTGTTAGTGAGGTGTATTTATTTTATTCTGATATGAGTCTTTGGGTGTTAGTGAGGTGTATTTATGTTATTCTGATATGAGTCTGTGGGTGTTAGTGAGGTGTATTTATGTAAATCTGATAAGAGTCTGTGGGTGTTAGTGAGGTGTATTTATGTTATTCTGATATGAGTCTGTGGGTGTTAGTGAGGTGTATTTATGTAAATCTGATATGAGTCTTTGGGTGTTAGTGAGGTATATTTATGTTATTCTGATATGAGTCTGTGGGTGTTAGTGAGGTGTATTTATGTAAATCTGATATGAGTCTGTGGGTGTTAGTGAGGTGTATTTATGTTATTCTGATATGAGTCTGTGGGTGTTAGTGAGGTGTATTTATGTTATTCTGATATGAGTCTGTGGGTGTTAGTGAGGTGTATTTATGTAAATCTGATATGAGTCTTTGGGTGTTAGTGAGGTGTATTTATGTTATTCTGATATGAGTCTGTGGGTGTTAGTGAGGTGTATTTATGTAAATCTGATATGAGTCTGTGGGTGTTAGTGAGGTGTATTTATGCTATTCTGATATGAGTCTGTGGGTGTTAGTGAGGTGTATTTATGCTATTCTGATATGAGTCTGTGGGTGTTAGTGAGGTGTATTTATGTTATTCTGATATGAGTCTGTGGGTGTTAGTGAGGTGTATTTATGTAAATCTGATATGAGTCTTTGGGTGTTAGTGAGGTGTATTTATGTTATTCTGATATGAGTCTGTGGGTGTTAGTGAGGTGTATTTATGTTATTCTGATATGAGTCTGTGGGCGGTAGTGAGGTGTATTTATGTTATTCTGATATGAGTCTGTGGGTGTTAGTGAGGTGTATTTATGTAAATCTGATATGAGTCTTTGGGTGTTAGTGAGGTGTATTTATGTAAATCTGATATTTACACCTCACTAACACCCACAGACTCTGATATGAGTCTGTGGGTGTTAGTGAGGTGTATTTATGTAAATCTGATATGAGTCTTTGGGTGTTAGTGAGGTGTATTTATGTAAATCTGATATGAGTCTGTGGGTGTTAGTGAGGTGTATTTATGTAAATCTGATATGAGTCTGTGGGTGTTAGTGAGGTGTATTTATGTTATTCTGATATGAGTCTGTGGGCGGTAGTGAGGTGTATTTATGTTATTCTGATATGAGTCTGTGGGTGTTAGTGAGGTGTATTTATGTAAATCTGATATGAGTCTTTGGGTGTTAGTGAGGTGTATTTATGTAAATCTGATATGAGTCTTTGGGTGTTAGTGAGGTGTATTTATGTAAATCTGATATGAGTCTGTGGGTGTTAGTGAGGTGTATTTATGTAAATCTGATATGAGTCTTTGGGTGTTAGTGAGGTGTATTTATGTTATTCTGATATGAGTCTGTGGGTGTTAGTGAGGTGTATTTATTTTATTCTGATATGAGTCTTTGGGTGTTAGTGAGATGTATTTATGTTATTCTGATATGAGTCTGTGGGTGTTAGTGAGGTGTATTTATGTAAATCTGATATGAGTCTGTGGGTGTTAGTGAGGTGTATTTATGTTATTCTGATATGAGTCTGTGGGTGTTAGTGAGGTGTATTTATGTAAATCTGATATGAGTCTTTGGACGTAATTTTTCTTCGAGCCAGGTAGGGCCCATTTTAGCAGCTTCCAATTTAAGTTGGTCAAAGATCGCATCAAAATGCGCCATCGCAGAATTACAAACTGACAAACACAGCACTTTCTAGAAAAGGTTTGAAAATTATTCTGATGACAGATTCTCCCGCTCTTACTTTAAATACGTAACAGCGCGTGCTAAACCCGCCCCCTAGCAGTAACCAACCAATCACACCCAAGGCCTAATTCCTCCAACGGTCAAGACCCCTTCCCGTTACTTCGAACTCCCAGGGGTTCCCTTTCCAATTTATTTATGTTATCAAATTTGCTTTATTATCTTGTTTTTTTTTAATCAATTTTGTAAATTGGAATTTTGTAAATGTTGTCATCTTTAATGTATCTATGAACGAATTGTAACATTTATCAATAATCATAAAGAGGTGGCTTTTTTTTCATCAAGGTTTGTCTTAACCAATGATATTACTTTTAGCCTGTTTTAAAGGTTTGGGTGGAAATGGGCTATTATGGCTTTGATTGTGGTGCTATTGCCAAAACGCATCAGCCGTATATGATATCCCATTAGGCTTTCTGTTAGTGCTGCTAAATACAAACACCCATCTGGATCAGAATTGCACTGAGGCTGAGACTTAACACACCTTAATATTTATCTTATTCTGATATGAGTCTGTGGGTGTTAGTGAGGTGTATTTATGTAAAACTGATATGAGTCTGTGGGTGTTAGTGAGGTGTATTTATGTAAATCTGATATGAGTCTGTGGGTGTTAGTGAGGTGTATTTATGTAAATCTGATATGAGTCTGTGGGTGTTAGTGAGGTGTATTTATGTAAATCTGATATGAGTCTTTGGGTGTTAGTGAGGTGTATTTATGTTATTCTGATATGAGTCTGTGGGTGTTAGTGAGGTGTATTTATTTTATTCTGATATGAGTCTTTGGGTGTTAGTGAGGTGTATTTATGTTATTCTGATATGAGTCTGTGGGTGTTAGTGAGGTGTATTTATGTAAATCTGATAAGAGTCTGTGGGTGTTAGTGAGGTGTATTTATGTTATTCTGATATGAGTCTGTGGGTGTTAGTGAGGTGTATTTATGTAAATCTGATATGAGTCTTTGGGTGTTAGTGAGGTATATTTATGTTATTCTGATATGAGTCTGTGGGTGTTAGTGAGGTGTATTTATGTAAATCTGATATGAGTCTGTGGGTGTTAGTGAGGTGTATTTATGTTATTCTGATATGAGTCTGTGGGTGTTAGTGAGGTGTATTTATGTTATTCTGATATGAGTCTGTGGGTGTTAGTGAGGTGTATTTATGTAAATCTGATATGAGTCTTTGGGTGTTAGTGAGGTGTATTTATGTTATTCTGATATGAGTCTGTGGGTGTTAGTGAGGTGTATTTATGTAAATCTGATATGAGTCTGTGGGTGTTAGTGAGGTGTATTTATGCTATTCTGATATGAGTCTGTGGGTGTTAGTGAGGTGTATTTATGCTATTCTGATATGAGTCTGTGGGTGTTAGTGAGGTGTATTTATGTTATTCTGATATGAGTCTGTGGGTGTTAGTGAGGTGTATTTATGTTATTCTGATATGAGTCTGTGGGTGTTAGTGAGGTGTATTTATGTAAATCTGATATGAGTCTTTGGGTGTTAGTGAGGTGTATTTATGTAAATCTGATATGAGTCTGTGGGTGTTAGTGAGGTGTATTTATGTAAATCTGATATGAGTCTGTGGGTGTTAGTGAGGTGTATTTATGTTATTCTGATATAAGTCTGTGGGCGGTAGTGAGGTGTATTTATGTTATTCTGATATGAGTCTGTGGGTGTTAGTGAGGTGTATTTATGTAAATCTGATATGAGTCTTTGGGTGTTAGTGAGGTGTATTTATGTAAATCTGATATGAGTCTTTGGGTGTTAGTGAGGTGTATTTATGTAAATCTGATATGAGTCTGTGGGTGTTAGTGAGGTGTATTTATGTAAATCTGATATGAGTCTTTGGGTGTTAGTGAGGTGTATTTATGTTATTCTGATATGAGTCTGTGGGTGTTAGTGAGGTGTATTTATTTTATTCTGATATGAGTCTTTGGGTGTTAGTGAGGTGTATTTATGTTATTCTGATATGAGTCTGTGGGTGTTAGTGAGGTGTATTTATGTAAATCTGATATGAGTCTGTGGGTGTTAGTGAGGTGTATTTATGTTATTCTGATATGAGTCTGTGGGTGTTAGTGAGGTGTATTTATGTAAATCTGATATGAGTCTTTGGGTGTTAGTGAGGTATATTTATGTTATTCTGATATGAGTCTGTGGGTGTTAGTGAGGTGTATTTATGTAAATCTGATATGAGTCTGTGGGTGTTAGTGAGGTGTATTTATGTTATTCTGATATGAGTCTGTGGGTGTTAGTGAGGTGTATTTATGTTATTCTGATATGAGTCTGTGGGTGTTAGTGAGGTGTATTTATGTAAATCTGATATGAGTCTTTGGGTGTTAGTGAGGTGTATTTATGTTATTCTGATATGAGTCTGTGGGTGTTAGTGAGGTGTATTTATGTAAATCTGATATGAGTCTGTGGGTGTTAGTGAGGTGTATTTATGCTATTCTGATATGAGTCTGTGGGTGTTAGTGAGGTGTATTTATGCTATTCTGATATGAGTCTGTGGGTGTTAGTGAGGTGTATTTATGTTATTCTGATATGAGTCTGTGGGTGTTAGTGAGGTGTATTTATGTTATTCTGATATGAGTCTGTGGGTGTTAGTGAGGTGTATTTATGTAAATCTGATATGAGTCTTTGGGTGTTAGTGAGGTGTATTTATGTAAATCTGATATGAGTCTGTGGGTGTTAGTGAGGTGTTTTTATGTAAATCTGATATGAGTCTGTGGGTGTTAGTGAGGTGTATTTATGTTATTCTGATATGAGTCTGTGGGCGGTAGTGAGGTGTATTTATGTTATTCTGATATGAGTCTGTGGGTGTTAGTGAGGTGTATTTATGTAAATCTGATATGAGTCTTTGGGTGTTAGTGAGGTGTATTTATGTAAATCTGATATGAGTCTTTGGGTGTTAGTGAGGTGTATTTATGTAAATCTGATATGAGTCTTTGGGTGTTAGTGAGGTGTATTTATGTAAATCTGATATGAGTCTGTGGGTGTTAGTGAGGTGTATTTATGTAAATCTGATATGAGTCTGTGGGTGTTAGTGAGGTGTATTTATGTAAATCTGATATGAGTCTGTGGGTGTTAGTGAGGTGTATTTATGTTATTCTGATATGAGTCTTTGGGTGTTAGTGTATTTATGCTATTCTGATATGAGTCTGTGGGTGTTAGTGAGGTGTATTTATGTTATTCTGATATGAGTCTGTGGGTGTTAGTGAGGTGTATTTATGTAAATCTGATATGAGTCTTTGGGTGTTAGTGAGGTGTATTTATGTTATTCTGATATGAGTCTGTGGGTGTTAGTGAGGTGTATTTATGTAAATCTGATATGAGTCTGTGGGTGTTAGTGAGGTGTATTTATGCTATTCTGATATGAGTCTGTGGGCGGTAGTGAGGTGTATTTATGTTATTCTGATATGAGTCTGTGGGTGTTAGTGAGGTGTATTTATGTAAATCTGATATGAGTCTTTGGGTGTTAGTGAGGTGTATTTATGTAAATCTGATATGAGTCTTTGGGTGTTAGTGAGGTGTATTTATGTAAATCTGATATGAGTCTGTGGGTGTTAGTGAGGTGTATTTATGTAAATCTGATATGAGTCTGTGGGTGTTAGTGAGGTGTATTTATGTTATTCTGATATGAGTCTGTGGGTGTTAGTGAGGTGTATTTATGTAAATCTGATATGAGTCTGTGGGTGTTAGTGAGGTGTATTTATGTAAATCTGATATGAGTCTTTGGGTGTTAGTGAGGTGTATTTATGTAAATCTGATATGAGTCTTTGGGTGTTAGTGAGGTGTATTTATGTAAATCTGATATGAGTCTTTGGGTGTTAGTGAGGTGTATTTATGTAAGTAAATCTGATATGAGTCTGTGGGTGTTAGTGAGGTGTATTTATGTAAATCTGATATGACTCTGTGGGTGTTAGTGAGGTGTATTTATGTAAATCTGATATGAGTCTGTGGGTGTTAGTGAGGTGTATTTATGTTATTCTGATATGAGTCTTTGGGTGTTAGTGAGGTGTATTTATGCTATTCTGATATGAGTCTGTGGGTGTTAGTGAGGTGTATTTATGTTATTCTGATATGAGTCTGTGGGTGTTAGTGAGGTGTATTTATGTAAATCTGATATGAGTCTTTGGGTGTTAGTGAGGTGTATTTATGTAAATCTGATATGAGTCTGTGGGTGTTAGTGAGGTGTATTTATGTAAATCTGATATGAGTCTGTGGGTGTTAGTGAGGTGTATTTATGTTATTCTGATATGAGTCTGTGGGTGTTAGTGAGGTGTATTTATGTAAATCTGATATGAGTCTGTGGGTGTTAGTGAGGTGTATTTATGTAAATCTGATATGAGTCTTTGGGTGTTAGTGAGGTGTATTTATGTAAATCTGATATGAGTCTGTGGGTGTTAGTGAGGTGTATTTATGTAAATCTGATATGAGTCTGTGGGTGTTAGTGAGGTGTATTTATGTTATTCTGATATGAGTCTGTGGGTGTTAGTGAGGTGTATTTATGTAAATCTGATATGAGTCTTTGGGTGTTAGTGAGGTGTATTTATGTAAATCTGATATGAGTCTTTGGGTGTTAGTGAGGTGTATTTATGTAAATCTGATATGAGTCTTTGGGTGTTAGTGAGGTGTATTTATGTAAATCTGATATGAGTCTTTGGGTGTTAGTGAGGTGTATTTATGTAAATCTGATATGAGTCTGTGGGTGTTAGTGAGGTGTATTTATGTTATTCTGATATGAGTCTTTGGGTGTTAGTGAGGTGTATTTATGTTATTCTGATATGAGTCTTTGGGTGTTAGTGAGGTGTATTTATGTTATTCTGATATGAGTCTTTGGGTGTTAGTGAGGTGTATTTATGTAAATCTGATATGAGTCTGTGGGTGTTAGTGAGGTGTATTTATGTTATTCTGATATGAGTCTTTGGGTGTTAGTGAGGTGTATTTATGTAAATCTGATATGAGTCTGTGGGTTTTAGTGAGGTGTATTTATGTAAATCTGATATGAGTCTGTGGGTGTTAGTGAGGTGTATTTATGTAAATCTGATATGAGACTGTGGGTGTTAGTGAGGTGTATTTATGTAAATCTGATATGAGTCTGTGGGTGTTAGTGAGGTGTATTTATGTTATTCTGATATGAGTCTGTGGGTGTTAGTGAGGTGTATTTATGTTATTCTGATATGAGTCTGTGGGTGTTAGTGAGGTGTATTTATGTAAATCTGATATGAGTCTGTGGGTGTTAGTGAGGTGTATTTATGTTATTCTGATATGAGTCTTTGGGTGTTAGTGAGGTGTATTTATGTAAATCTGATATGAGTCTGTGGGTGTTAGTGAGGTGTATTTATGTTATTCTGATATGAGTCTGTGGGTGTTAGTGAGGTGTATTTATGTAAATCTGATATGAGTCTGTGGGTTTTAGTGAGGTGTATTTATGTAAATCTGATATGAGTCTGTGGGTGTTAGTGAGGTGTATTTATGTAAATCTGATATGAGTCTGTGGGTGTTAGTGAGGTGTATTTATGTTATTCTGATATGAGTCTATGGGTGTTAGTGAGGTGTATTTATGTAAATCTGATATGAGTCTGTGGGTTTTAGTGGGGTGTATGTAATTTAGTGAGAGTTGTGTATGTTTGTCAGTTGTACATGCTTGTAAGATGTGTGTATGTCAGTGAAGGAAATGAGTATAAGTTTGTGGTGTGTGTATATGTTAGTTAGTGGTGTGTGTTAGTAAGATTAATATTTGTATATAAGAGATTTGTGAAGATGTCTAGTGGTTTTTACAGTTAAATCGTTTCCCAAAAATGACATATGACTTCTGTTGGTTCTTCACAGATAAACGTGTGTACTTCTCAGATTTCTGATTTTTTTTTCAGCCAGAGCTTGCATGCACTCCTGTTACCCTCACGATTGCTCTGATGTTTTAACTGAACAGGGCCTGAAGTCAGATGGGGTATATTTAATATACCCCTATGGGCCTTACTCAGCTGGAGTTCCTGTCTATTGTGATATGAGCAGCCAAGGGGGACCATGGACAGTAAGTTATCAGTCTATCTATCTATATATCTGTCCGTCTATATGTCTGTCTATCTAATAATCATCTGTCTTTCTATGTATCTGTTTGCCTAGCAATCTATCTATCTATCTATCTATCTATCTATCTATCCATCTATCGATCTTTCTATCTATCTATCTTTCTATCTATCTATCTATCTATCTATCTATCTATCTATCTATCTATATATATCTGCCCATCTATATGTCTGTTTGTCTAATAATCATCTGTCTGTCTATGTATCTTTTTGCCTAGCAATCTGTCTTTCTATCTATCTATCTATCTATCTATCTATCATCTATCTATCTGTCTATCTATCTATCAATCTTTCTATGTATCTATCTATCTATCTATCTAACTTTCTATCTATCTATATATATCTATATAGTATCTATCTATCTATCTATCTGTCATCTACCTGTCTGTCTGTCTGCAACTTCACATTTTTCTTTTGTAAACTTGAACACCAGTGTTTGATTATAATTAAGGCCCAATTTCAGAAATCACATAGACAAATCACACAAAAACATCATTAAATTGTTGTGTACATGTATCTCTGTCACATCCAGAACCTTATCCCTAGATAATAATCTGTCCAGACCAGAAAGCTTTAGAGAATACTATTTTTTCACTTTATTAGAAGAAGTCTCACAACTATGTACCTGGTTTCCTGTCTTCGCCTCTTTCACTATTTCCTACCGATGCTTTTCCTTCCAGGTATTTCAGAAACGCTTTGATGGATCAGTTAACTTTTACCGTGGTTGGGAAGAATATAAATCTGGATTTGGCCGTGCCGATGGGGAGTACTGGCTGGGTAATTATTGTAAACCAAAGATCACACTGCATATGCTCCAGGACTCCCTAAACATAATACAGGAACTTATATTTATCTAAAATAAAGTAAATTTACTGACCGTTGTAAGAGAATCAGATGCAGTAGCCTTATTCTTATAAAAAAAAAATCCTAATTTTTGACCCACTCAGGTTTGAAGACTATTCAACTTCTCACCCAGAAAAAAAAATACCGTCTCCGAATCAACCTGGAGGACTTCAAGGATGAAAAAAGGTTTGTTACTTATGAGGACTTTTCTTTGTCACTTCTTGCGATCAATCCTGAGGAAGACCGATACAAACTGCATATTAAAGGATTCCAGGAGGGAGATGAACTTAATCCTACAGGTACAAAATAAAAAAGGATAATCTCCAACATTCATGTGTATGTAGAAAATCAATCAGTAAATTAAAGGAGCACGGAAGTCAACATTAAACTTTAATGATTTAGATAGAGTATACAAAAAAACAAAACGTTATTTCTATTGTTAAACGTATTTCTTCCTCTGGTTAACCTTTGTTGTAAATTAGCTCCATTCCATGGGAGTATTCTGAGGTAGGCCCAATGCCTTCAGCATGTTATGGCATTGTTTAGGTACAAGGTAAGAGCTGGAACACACCACAATGGTCATATAATAATAAATAAAGAACAGGAGGTCTTTAAAAGCCCTCAGAACATTATTTTAAAGGTGAAAAACATTTTATTAACACCATTCTGGTCAGCACGAATACAGAACAGAATGTAATGGCCCAGAACAGACTGGAAAATACACATACCAAGTAGACCCACCAGTCTAATTCATTAGTTCCAGAAGGTTAAGAGGTAAAAAGACAACTTGCCGCAAACCCACCAAACAATCCTCGTCCAAGTGTCTATTACAGCCAAATAAAACATTTTGCACAAAGAAAGGCCCAGAATGCCCCCTTACCAAGGAGACACACCAGCTACGTTTCTCTCTCTTCCTTACATTGCACACTACGAACAGTATCAACTTTTGACCGCTTAATTACTGTAACCATTCATCTGCTGTATTTTATTATCTGCTGTAACCTGATATTCCGAATAAAGCAACTTTGTGGATGGACAATGTATTGGTGAGTTCAGCTATCCGACAAGGATTGTCTGCAGTGATTGTATCTTCTTATATAGGCCAGGCATAGAGGTCTCAGCAAGGGATAGATCATTATCACAACTATCTGAGTCAGAATAGGTGAATTTAGGTTGCGTCTTGGGAGGTGGGCAATCTGGGCTGTCTCCTTCTGTTCCATATTCATCCAGCTAAGAAAGGGTTAATAAAATAACATTGTTACAAGCTTTTCAAGTTATCATATGGCTGGCTTGTTCTGGGTTGTTATCCTCTGCCTCGTGCTTGTAACATTGTTATACATATTGTGCTCTACCTCAGTATGCTCTCAAGGAAAGGAGCTAAATTTCAGCAAAGGAGACCAATAAAAAAAGCTTAATTAGACATTAGTAGTAAATTGAAAAGTCTTTTTAAAGTGTAAAATCTTACTGAATTGTGAGTTTATTTTGATTTCTATAAATGTTTTAGAACTGTGTGCCAAATGTATACCGCTGCCACCACCAGACATAGAGAGGCCTATCTATCAAGCCGTCAACTGTGCTGCATTCGCCGGGACCAATACACTTGCCTAACATCACCTAACATCGCGGCCGCGGACCTGAATACGATTTCCATATTTATAAGAAAAGCCGACAAAAAGCCACGCACCAAGTACGGGGCGATGAGCAGCGGACTGTTGTTAACTAACAGTCATCGATCTTGCTGCTATTCGGCTTTTTCCCAACTTTATTTATACCCTGTCACTAAACACCGCCACTATACTAAAAAGTTTAACCCCTATCTCCCGGAACCCACCGCAACTAAATAAAAGTATTAACCCCTATCCCGCTGCTCCCGGAGCCCACCGCAACTAAATAAAAGTATTAACCCCTATCCCGCCGCTCCCTGAGCCCACCGCAACTAAATAAAAGTATTAACCCTATCCCGCCGCTCCCGGACCCCACCGCAACTAAATAAATGTATTAACCCCTAAACCCCTGGCCTCCCACATCACCACCACTAACTAAACCTATTAACCCCTAAACCACAAGCCCCCCACCGCCATCAACTAAATGAAGCTATTAACCCCTAAACCTAACAACCCACTAACTTTACATTAAAATTACCTCATCACTATCTTATAATAAATTTAAACTTACCTGTAGAATTAAATTAAAGTACATTAAACTATTAATTAACCTACCCTAACTATTATACTAAAATTACATTAAACTAACAATTACATTATTTAATTATTACTATAAGAAAAAGAGAAAAAAGACTTAAAACTGTTAGAAAGCCTTCAAAAAGACAGGGAATACAGCACTCTTTAGATTTTTATAAAGCACATTTTAATTTTAGCACAGTTCAATTCCAGAACTGAAACAAACTAGGCAAATATAGGCATAGTAAAAAGATATACACATATATACAAAATATCCAAAACTCACTCGCTACAGTCATACAACATATATGCTAGGACTCACTATATATAAAGCACTGAAACATAATATCTAGTCAAAAAAGGAATTCTCCTATATGGCCATAGAAAAGACTAGGAGTAGACAGTGCTGTTACTTTAAGCACAAAAAATATGCAAAAAGGATTGAAAGTTTGTTATTTCATGGTACCATGCAAAAAAGCATCAAAAAGCACTTATATAGTGTAGTCAATTAATAGCTGTATGTAAAGGTTCAGTCAGGGCAGGTCTCCAAAGTATATTGTGTGTTATCAAGAGGGCGTTAGTGCAGAAATAAGCAAGCAGGTTAGTGAGCGATGTATTTGCACACGCATATCCAATTCCTCATTAGAGAGCGTCCTGTATCATGCGGTACATGTTGTATATACAAAATGGCGAAATGAAAACGTATATTGTGAAAGTACTGGCAGAAATTAAATCTAGAAAGTGTAGGAAACTTTGCAGAGATCAAGATGATTATAAAAAAGGAAAAATATATTCCTACAAATCTGAAAAGGGAACATACGACTCAGATATTGATGCTTCAGATGTTGAAAGTGATCATAGTGTATCAAAAAACGATTTTGGGGGAGGCAGAGGCAGAGGTGGTGGTCAAAGAGAATAGGGGGGAGGAAACGAAATAGAAGGGCACAATTCAGAACCTATAAACAGGAGGTATCAAACCAGACAATATCGAGCTGGAAGGAATTTTCCAGATCAGGGCAACTTTCAGGGCAGGAGAAGAGGAAGGAGGGGACAGAGGAAGGAATTTTAGGAAAACATCCAATAGAAAATGATGATTTACAAATAGTCAACTTATCATCTTTGCAGCTTAATCTTGCACATATTAGCCTCCTCCAAAAAGGCCTCTCTTTCTGCCCTACAGCCAGAGTTGACAAATTTGAAGTGTTAAAAGATGTTAATCTATTTGGTAGAAAGATAGTTTTATCACAAATTATGAAAAATAGAGGGGACACAAGTAAAGTTGAAAATACTCTAGGTACCAATGATAGTGAAGCTTTGACAGATTTAATTAGCCTTCTAAATGAAAATGAAAGTGAAATTCAAAATGAAAATGGAGATATAATGAATAACATGGAATTAATCCCCCCAAATTCATTCTTAAAACCAAAATCAGCTTACATGCCCCCACTATCTCTTGTACCAGCTGTAAGCTACTTTGTAAAAGCAGTAGAAAAAGACCTGGATAAAGTATATGATAAAATGCTGTTTAATGACAACTTAACACAGAAAGAAAGGACAGCCCTAAGTGATCTGATAAAGGCCAAAAATATAATCATAAAGCCGGCCGATAAGGGCGGCAACCTTGTCCTTATGGATGAGAAACTATGTGAATGAAGTAAGACGTCAGCTTAATGATAAAAGTCAATATGCCAAGCTACCCTTTAATCCAATAAAAAGATCACAATCTGAACTTTTTAAGATCTTGAATGATGCAAAAATAGAAAAACGTATTAATCTGAAGGAATTTAAATTTATGTATCCAGAACATCCGGTGACCCCAGTATTCTACACAATACCCAAATTGCACAAAAACAGAAAGAATCCACCGGGTCGTCCCATAGTCTCAGGAATTGGCAGTTTAACTGAGAAAGTAGGACATTACATAGATATATTCTTAAGGCCCTTTTTGGTGACTTTACCATCATATGTAAAGGATACTTTCGATCTTTTAAGGTAACTGGATGGTTTGACGGTTTCAAACACTACAATTTTGGTCTCACTGGATGTAGAGAGCCTGTATGCCTCAATCCCTCATGATATAGGGATTGGGGCAGCCAGACATTTCCTGGAGACAAGAGGTGAGCCATACTCTAAACATACAGATCTGGTTATTGAATTGTTGGAATTTGTTCTGACCCACAACGTCTTCATGTTTGACAATTAGATATATCAACAGCTTAAAGGTACTGCAACGGGGGCAGTTTGTGCCCCCACCTATGCATGCCTGCATTTAGGCGCATGGGAATTAACTGATGTTTTTGACAAACATGGAGATGTTGTGGAGAAATATATACATCTATGGGTCCGATATGTGGATGATATCCTGCTTCTTTGGGACGGCCCGGTGGATGTTCTAAAGGAATTCATTTTGGAACTAAATAAGAATGATATAAATATCTTTCTAACATCAGAAATAAATGATAGTGAATTACATTTTCTGGACATTAAGATTAGAAAACAAGGTACTGTACTTACTACAGAAAACTTTAGAAAAGACACAGCAACAAACAGCATTCTTGAGGCTTCTAGTGGACATCTAGCTAGTGTAAAAAAGGGGGTACCGACTGGACAGTTCATGAGACTCAGGAGGAACTGCTCAGTAGATAGAAAATTTGAAGAGCATGCCAATTTGATGCAAAATAGGTTTTTAAGGAGAGGATACTCAAAAAAAATGCATAAAAAAGGCACGAAAGAGAGCAAGAAACATGCAAAGAGATAAACTCCTATATAAGGAGAATAAAGTCATGGAGAACGAAAACCAAATGATCAGGTTTATAAGTAAATGTAACTGTCAGTGGGAAACAATGAGGTCTATTTTTAAAAAGAACTGGCATTATCTACTTCAGGATGAAGGGATAAAAGAAGCAGTAGACCCATATCCCCAAATGACAGCTAAAAGGGCACAACATTTGAAAGATGCATTAGTAACAAGTAACTATGTAAGATCTCCCCATATGGGAAACTGGCTTAGTTCCCATAAAATAAAAGGAAACTCTCCATGTGGGAGGTGTGTGTACTGTCCATTTATGATGAAGACCAAAACTTTTAATACAGGGGAAAGACAATACCAGATAAAACATTTTACTAATTGTGACTCCTTTGGTGTGGCTTATCTTCTCTCTTGTTCTTGTCCAAAATTCTATGTGGGCAAAACGAAAAGACAGCTAAAAGACAGCATAAGAGAATATAGAGATGATATAACCTCTCTAAAGGACACAAGTGTGGCAAGACATTTCTTGGAATGCCATGAGTCAAACCCTGAAACCTTGAGGTTTGTGGGTATTGATAGGGGTTTTATGTCAGGAAGAGGAAGAGAATGATAAGTGCCTCTTACAAAAAGAGACTAAGTGGATGTATACCCTTAAGACATTATATCCCAGGGGTCTTAATGAAAATTGGAATTTGCAAGTTACCTTTAAATATATAAAAATATTCTATGTATTTCCTAACATCTACCTTTTCCTAATAAATATAAACTATAAAGATGGAGACACACCTAAGTAAAAAACTACACCTAGATATCTATATATGCTTATGTAGCATTAGATTGGATGAGATGTTTAAATAGAGGTATGTGAAGCAATAATAAGATTAATCTATATTTTTACCCTTGCACTATATGGAATAAAGGAGGTATCCAGCTCTCTATATGGTATATGTATATTTATATGCGCTTATGCAGCATCGGATATGATGCAGTAAAAGAATTAGGGTATAAG
Organism: Bombina bombina; assembly: GCF_027579735.1. Taxonomy (NCBI): domain Eukaryota; kingdom Metazoa; phylum Chordata; class Amphibia; order Anura; family Bombinatoridae; genus Bombina; species Bombina bombina. Next base: position 30,244,098 of record NC_069509.1, read on the forward strand.
ATAGACTAATGGCTTCCTATACATATACTGACCATAGAATATATAGGGACTAAGCGTCTTAGAATCTTTATCAAAACTTAGTGTGTGTAATTTTTTATAGATATGAGAGGTAAAGCTTTGAAAAATTACGTTTTTTCTAAAAAGCAAAATTATGTTTGTAAAAGCAATGATTTATTGTGTGAATGCGCATTTATGAATGAAATTTTAAGTAAGTCATGTTAAAGTGACAATTTATTAGTAACAGTAGTTATTCCCTTTAATAAGCAATGATGTAAAGCAAAGGGGTGGAGTTTTATTCGTTAAAAGACGAACTCACAGATTGATTGAAAGCCCAGATGAAGCCCTTTTTCGCAAAGGATTCTGGGTGAAACGTACGTTGGCTGTTTGCTCTCTTTTTGAACTACTCACTCGTATGCAGTCTTCGGAAAGGAACAACTCATTGAGTTGAAAGGAACGGGTACAGTGCAGTGGAAAAGCGAGTAAGTTGTGACATCAGGTCTGGCATGACCACGCTGTAAGCATTTGAGAGACGGAGGTACAAGGCAAGATATCCAAGTCTTGAAGAAATCTGCGGGTAACCGAGGTAAATCCGAGGTCTAGCAAAGGAGGAACTGGAGGCTCCAGGTAATGTTGAATTTTAAGATTGGATATCAGAGCGCCAAACAACGTAGGCAGGGTCTATGGGCAGATAGTCAAATACCAAAGGTAACAATAGGTTGAAATAATATGATTTAATACATAAGATAAAAAAGTTGGTACATTTAAAATTATACAACAATTAGTCATGGATCCATGTTACACTTTAAAATATATATTGAAACAATAGGAACAATTTAAAAATGCTTGTAGAACAATAAATAACAAAAAAAAAAAAATCTAAAAAATAATGTCTATCGCTTAAAACTTAAATTCTAATATGTGAATGCTAGGAGCGCTTATGCACACTCTATTTATAAAAACAATGGGTTACAATGCACAGGTGGATAGATTCCAGGTTGCTTGAAACCGGTGGGTGTGAAATGTAAGTGGCTCCAAATTGGGGTTTTGCCTATGTGTTTATCCAAAATTGTGTAACTCCTAACAGGTGGACAAAAAATGTTACAGGAATGTCTAGAACCTGAATTCAAAATATAAGACCTGAGGTTGTGCCTATGTGTTTATCCAAAAAGGGTGTAAATCCTAACAAGTGAAAAAATGTGAGAAAAATATTGCAGGGGTGTCTGAACCTTATTTTCAAAATAAACAATGAATTCAAAATAAAACGATATACAAGTGAATTTTTGACAAATCAACTAATGCAAACATAAAGCATAAATAGAACCAAAAAAAACAACAGCACAACTTTAACGTGTGTTCAAATGTGTTTCTGCTTGCAAACTGTGATGTGATGTGAACAAATATCTGTTATAAACACTGAATAGTGGCAAAACTTTGTGATTGGATTGAAATTGAACACAGGCTCTAAATTGATACCCTAAAATACAAATCTAAAGGGCTCAGAGTTGCTGAGCTAGATATAAGGGACTTGCTCAAAGAGCCTCGAGATGTTAATTAAAAGAGACCATATAACAACATTGGGTTAAAAAACAGAAGATATAACATAAAATGCTTAAAAGCCCAAATAAATATTCAAATTGGATATTAAGAATCTTGCTATAGTCTATCTCAATATGGATCCCAACTGCTGATTATGTAGAAATCTTCTTGGGCAGTAGTTAACAAATAATTCCAACTTGCAATGTTGTCCCTTACCTGCCAAAAAAGGAAAGGCAAACAATAGTGCAGATGGCTTCTTAATGTGATCACAATTAAAATACTCCTTACCAGTCAACCGGTTTCGGTCTCCACTGACCTTTCTCAAGACTGGTTTGAGGTAGGGACCTAGACTGTTATATACCTTGCGGATTAACAGGTGAAATTAACCCCTGTGTAGTAGAACAGGATGTGAAAACAACAATATTTTCTTTTTCTCCTGGGTTAGAGAGAACATAGCAAAGCTTTTAGTTACCAAGGCAATTTGCTTGTTTTTTCAGAATCAGCTAAAATAATATGAGCATTGTCAAAAATAAAAGTCCAATTATGTAGATTTGTTTATAAAAAAATGACCGTTTAAAACACTTTGTGAAATGTCAAAAAAATGTGTCAAAAAAATTGTCCGTTTAAAACATCTGTTTCTATATTTATACTTTCTTAATAAATGATCAAACTTTATGATGCATATTAGGTTATTATTTACTACTGCATATATTGTATTCTTGTCGAATTATTTATGTATCTATTGGCCATGTTGTAATACCTAGCACTCATAGGTTCTAATTTGTGGGCTTAAGCCAGAATGTATATGCTATTGGCTGATTTAGGGGTGTGTTAAATCCCTGCAATCTGATTGCTTGTCTGTGTTTAATGTGCTTCCTTAGCACTATAGACAGTAAAAGCCTTGACAAAACAAACAAACCAAATTTCTTACATCCTTGCTTCACTCATAAATAATCATTCGCTATGATCATTATTTAACAGAGGGATTCTAGTTTCTATGTATGAAGCGCATAGCTGCTAAATGAGATTTCAAACAGGGTATAATATATTTTATATATGACAAAAGCTTAACAATTTCAGGCAGAGTGTAGTGTGTTTAATGTACAACTTAAGGTTAAAATTACATACTGGAATGAAAATCGTGTTTCTGACTGACCTATTATGATTATGTGATTTCCTTCAGGTTAATATACTGTTTAAGACAAAAAAGCAGAGACAGAAAACAAAAAAACCAAACAAAAATAAATTAAACAAATCTTGTGCTTTAACATATAGAGTAAACAGAGAGAGATACACATTTACAACTCAAATCTAAGGTTTATATACTCTCTTTTATTGCTACGGTATTTGAAACTGACCCATAGGTCCCTTGGAAATCTGTTTAAGGTAGGGATTGCTTGTATTGTTCTTTATACAATATGCAAATGGTCTAGACTACTTGTTGATTCTATTAGTTTGGGAGCTGATATGGTTCTGACTGCAATACTCATAATGGATAGAGGATAAGTATTTCCTCTAAACTAAACTTAGATATCCAAACCTGGTGAAGAGAAAATATATATAAAAATAAAGTATATATATGATTAAAACTATCTTCTGACGTCACTTGCATATTATTATTACTGTTTGTTAGATCCAAAGCAAAACTAGTCTCATAATTGATACTTCTATCTTTCATAAATGAGGTAATTCTAGATTGGTTACAACTTTAGGGTCTCTATTGGCTATACTACACAGGTCTTAGGTGTGGACTACCAATAGGATTGTTATAAAGCAGCTAAATAGAAGATTAAATAGCAGTTCAAATATAGATATAATTGAAGTATAAGTCCTGTTGTAATTCCCACAGATTAATTGGTGTTTATATCCTCTAGAATTATCATATAACTAAAGGATTATATCAATACTTAAAAAGGCAGCTTCTCATAAAGGGAACAGGGTAGGCAAAGTTTCTATGACCTTACGGGCAGGTCTAATCATTATTAAGTTATTATTATTTATATTTATATTTTAAGAGATAGGTGAAAGGATTTTTTTTTTTTTTTAATATATATATATATATATATATATATATATATATATATATATATATATATATATATATATATACATATATATATATATATGGATCCAAATTCAGAAGTCACTTGTAATAAGGGGCTAGTAAGATAAAACAAATCCCTTCCTAGTCATGACTCTTTTTAGTTGAGGTTTAGGAGATGAGACAGGTCCTCTTTGTTATTTAAGCCTCTTGGGTGCAAGCAATCTAGATGGAAAATCCATTTTGATTCCTCCGTTAATAACCTCTTCTCATGGTTGCCCCCTCTCCAGTTTCTTGGCACTTTTTGAATCCCTATATACTTTACAGTATTAATGTCACCTTGGTGCTTCTCAGAAAAATGTTTATATAAAGGACTATCTTTGTTAAGTTTTTCTATGAATCGGAGGTGTTCACGTATCCTGTCCCTTAGTGGTCTTGACGTCTGTCCAACGTATTGGAGACCACAGGGACATTGGAGTAAGTAAATCACATTTTTGTCCTGGCACCGGATCAAGTTTTTTATTTTGTACTTCTTTTTGGTGTTAAAAGAATGGAATTCTGCACTTTTTTCTCCACATTTACATGCTTTACATTTGTGGCATGGAAAAAATCCTGCCACGTTCTTACCAAATGCATCTTTAATTACTGGTGGTTTCTTCCTCTGTATACTGGGAGCCAGCCTTGTTTTCAGATTTTTTGTCCTTCGATATATAAATCTGGGTTTTTTTGATATTTTGTCTCCCAGAATATCATCATCTTTGAGCATGTTCCAGTGTTTACGGAAAATGTTCTCTATAATTCGACTGTTCTCACTGTATTCAGTAATTAGAGGAATATTAAGGATCTCTGTATCCTCATTCCACTTAATTTTCTCTTTGTAATGTGTCAGATCTTTCCTTTCTATTTGGTCTACTTCTTGTATTTTTTGATCAAGAAAATCTTCTTCATATCCTCTCTCTATGAATTTCGACTTGATCACTTGTGCCTGTTCTTTCCACTTAGAGGGATTGGAGCAATTCTTCTTCATTCTTAGAAGTTGTCCCTTCGGGATGTTGTTCTTCCACTTTATGTGATGGCAACTCGTCTTGTGGATATAGTTATTGCTATCCACTTTTTTGAAGTGTGTTGATGTCTCTATTTTTCCTCCTTTCACCTCTATTGACAAATCCAGATATGTGAGTTTTTTATAACTCCATTCGTACGTGAAATTCAGATTTGAGATGTTCTTGTTCATGATGTTAATGGTATACTCGAGATCCTCCTGTGATCCTTTCCAGACCATAATTATATCGTCTATATATCGGCGATAAAGAACCAGGTCCGCGCCGGCTGGGCAAGAGTCCCAGAAAATTTCTTCCCACTTTGCCATGTATAAATTCGCATAGCTCGGCGCGAACCTGGTCCCCATCGCCGTCCCGCATATTTGTCGATAAAATGTATTATCGTCACAAAAATAATTGTGGTTTAAGATATAATGGATACTGTCTAGGATAAATTCACATTGTTTGGTTGGGATCTCTTTGTCTTTCTCCAAATAAAATCTTACTGCCTCTATTCCTTCTTTATGAGGTATACTCGTATACAACGCTGTAACGTCACATGTTACCAAAATATAATTTTTCTCCCATGTCAGGTTCTCCAGAAGATTTAGTAACTGGGTTGAGTCTCTTAAATATGAAGGACGTTGTCTCACATGTTTCTGTAGGTGTTTGTCCACGTATTCGGACAAATTACTGCTTAATGATCCTATCCCCGATATTATTGGTCTTCCTGGGGGATTGTTGAGACATTTATGGATCTTTGGGAGATGGTATATGATTGGGGTCCTTGGATAGTGTATATTGAGATAATTATATTCTTTGTCATTCAGTATATTCTCTTCTTTTGCTGCCTTTAATAGATCCATTAGTTTCTCTTTATAGTTATTGACTGGATTGGCTTTCAGTCTTTGATAGGTTTTACTATCACTGAGTATTCGTTCTGTCTCTGCTTTATAGTCCGTTTTGTTCATCACTACAATGCCTCCGCCCTTGTCGGCGGGCTTGATGATGAGATTTTGATTTTGTTCCAACAGCTTAATAGTTTCCAATTGTTTCCCGGTTAGATTTTGACTCCTCTTATTCAACCTTTTAAGATTTATGTCTCTTATCTCCCTACAGACTATTGTTTCGAATGCTTCTATTGTTGCACCTTTGTAAGTCGTGGGATAAAAGGTTGACTTAGGTTTGAGTTCTGTGTGTTGATAATTGTCCTCATCTTTTGTACTTCCATACTCTCGAGGAGCAGACACAGTTCGCTCCAATGCAGATTTAAGAAAAAATCTTTTTAAAGTTAATTTTCTAATGAACTCCTTGGTATTCACGAATGTCGTGAATTTGTCCAGACTTCGGGCTGGAGCAAAAGAGAGGCCCAGTTTCAGAATAGATTTCTCTTCTTTATTGAGTTTGTATGAGCTGAGGTTAAAAATTCCTTTATCATTCCAGTCCTCCTCGTTAGCCTCACTTTCACAATTTCTTTTCTTCAATTTTACACCTCCTCTTTTCCCTCTGTGGGTCTTGTTTTTGCCCTTGTGGTGGATTGATTTTGTTCTCTTTCTTTGTATTGATGACGGTCCCACCCTAAAAAAGAGGGGGAGGGTACGGATTGAGATGGTTGAGGGGTATGTTGTATTGCAGAAGTCGCCGCATTTGCTGAAGCTTCTGTTTTTTTCATATTTGATTGACCCTCATTTCTTTCCATCTTACTGGCCTCTTTCAATTTTCCATTATCGGAGTACACTCTTGGTCTTTGTCTTCTTTCCTGTCTTGGAGGATCATAATAGTTTTTGTCGCCTGGGTAGTTTTCAAACTTCCCATCATTGTTTCTTCTTCCATCGAACCTTCTATCAGTTTGTCTCCCTCTTTCATATTGCTCCCTGGGCTCAGAAGACCTATTCCCCTGTTTGTATTCTCCTCTAGGGTGATTTTGATCTTCCCATTCTCTTTGATAGTGTTGTCTTTCAAAATGGCGTGGATATTCCCAATTATTTTGCCTTTCATATCTCTCCCTTTGATTTGGCCTGTATTCTCTATGTTCTCTGTCTCTGTATGAGTTCATAGGGAATTCTCTCCTTTCTCTAGTTTGCTCATAATAATCTCTATCCCTTCTCCAATTAATGAAAGATCCCTCATAGTTATTTCTTCTGTATCCATTAAAGTCATTAGGATAATTCCTATGTCTATAGTTATAATTATTCTGCCCGTTTTGGTAATCATTATGTCTATATGGTCTACTGTTATACATAGTTTGCCTGTATATTCTATTATTATTATTTTTTCTATAATAGGGTATGTCAGCCTGATTCTTTGTGTGCTCATAATTTGGATGGTCCTCTCTATTTTTTGTTTTTTTATATGTTACAGTCTTCCATGTATTGGATTCCTCAATATTCATTTCTGTGTCTATACTCCCTGTGTTTATGTTTTCTTCACTTTCTGTATTTTGACAATCATCTTCAGTTTTCCTTTCTATTTCTCTCATAAGTTTTTTAGTTTTCTTTTTTATAATCTCATCTTTTGTTTTACTTACTTTTTTGACTAAATTGTCTTTCTTGTCTACAATTTCCTGATATTCTGGGCCTGAACTCTCTAAATTGAGTACAATTAGTTCATTGTCCTTAATCTCAAGATCTATATTAGTTATTAGGGATTCTCTATATTCTATAATCAATTCCATTAGTTTCTTAGAGGTTTCAATTAGAACATTCCTCCATTTCTCAGCAATACTTTCTGAAAGTGGAAAAGCACATTCTTTGTGCACTAATAGCCCCTTGGGGATGATTTTTAATTCTAAGCATTTCTTGAGAAATGAAATTTCTGCTTTGAATCTTACCTCAGATATAAGCAGTTTCTCAAGTTCTTTAAAGATTAAATGAATATCTAAAGTGTCTTCTTCATCAGCCCTTGTACCAACTTCTATTTCGTTATTAATGTTGATATTAATCGGCTGCCTGAGATTCGCAAATGCAGTCATATTCAAGGTGTATTTAAATGCCAAAAGTATAATCAAAGAATCTAAATACAATAGGATAGGACAATTGCTTCCTATTAGATATAATAAAGGAAATTATTACTACAAGAGAGGATAGTGGCTGCTTGGTTAAGACTAGGATGAAGGATTGAATGTGTGGAAAGGTGATAACTAAGCGCCAACTATAACGCAACAGACCTCCAGCTCTAATAAATTGGCACCTAGTTGCCAAGGGTGGATTCAATTTTAAGATTGGATATCAGAGCGCCAAACAACGTAGGCAGGGTCTATGGGCAGATAGTCAAATACCAAAGGTAACAATAGGTTGAAATAATATGATTTAATACATAAGATAAAAAAGTTGGTACATTTAAAATTATACAACAATTAGTCATGGATCCATGTTACACTTTAAAATATATATTGAAACAATAGGAACAATTTAAAAATGCTTGTAGAACAATAAATAACAAAAAAAAAAAAAAATCTAAAAAATAATGTCTATCGCTTAAAATGCCCAAGAAGATTTCTACATAATCAACAGTTGGGATCCATATTGAGACAGACTATAGCAAGATTCTTATTATCCAATTTGAATATTTATTTGGACTTTTAAGCACTTTATGTTATATCATCCGTTTTTTAACCCACTGTTGTTATATGGTCTCTTTTAATTAACATCTCGAGGCTCTTTGAGCAAGTCCCTTATATCTAGCTCAGCAACTCTGAGCCCTTTAGATTTGTATTTTAGGGTATCAATTTAGAGCCTGTGTTCAATTTCAATCCAATCACAAAGTTTTGCCACTATTCAGTGTTTATAACAGATATTTGTTCACATCACATCACAGTTTGCAAGCAGAAACACATTTGAACACACGTTAAAGTTGTGCTGTTGTTTTTTTTGGTTCTATTTATGCTTTATGTTTGCATTAGTTGATTTGTCAAAAATTCACTTGTATATTGTTTTATTTTGAATTCATTGTTTATTTTGAAAATAAGGTTCAGACACCCCTGCAATATTTTTCTCACATTTTTTCACTTGTTAGGATTTACACCCTTTTTGGATAAACACATAGGCACAACCTCAGGTCTTATATTTTGAATTCAGGTTCTAGACATTCCTGTAACATTTTTTGTCCACCTGTTAGGAGTTACACAATTTTGGATAAACACATAGGCAAAACCCCAATTTGGAGCCACTTACATTTCACATCCACCGGTTTCAAGCAACCTGGAATCTATCCACCTGTGCATTGTAACCCATTGTTTTTATAAATAGAGTGTGCATAAGCGCTCCTAGCATTCACATATTAGAATTTAAGTTTTAAGCGATAGACATTATTTTTTAGATTTTTTTTTTTTTGTTATTTATTGTTCTACAAGCATTTTTAAATTGTTCCTATTGTTTCAATATATATTTTAAAGTGTAACATGGATCCATGACTAATTGTTGTATAATTTTAAATGTACCAACTTTTTTATCTTATGTATTAAATCATATTATTTCAACCTATTGTTACCTTTGGTATTTGACTATCTGCCCATAGACCCTGCCTACGTTGTTTGGCGCTCTGATATCCAATCTTAAAATTGAATCCACCCTTGGCAACTAGGTGCCAATTTATTAGAGCTGGAGGTCTGTTGCGTTATAGTTGGCGCTTAGTTATCACCTTTCCTCCAGGTAATGTTGCACCATTGTTTTTGAACTGTTGCGGTGGATTTCTTTTGGCAGCCGAGTTGCGAAAGGTAACGGTCCCCCTTTGTATATACAACATTTACCGCATGATACAGGACGCTCTCTAATGAGGAATTGGATATGCATGTGCAAATACATCACTCACTAACCTGCTTGCTTATTTCTGCACTAACGCCCTCTTGATAACACACAATATACTTTGGAGACCTGCCATGACTGAACCTTTACATAAAGCTATTAATTGACTACACTATATAAGTGCTTTTTGATGCTTTTTTGCATGGTACCATGAAATAACAAACTTTCAATCCTTTTTGCATATTTTTTGTGCTTAAAGTAACAGCCCTGTCTACTCCAGCAGGCCCATTTATCAAAGGGCTTGCGGACCTGATCCGACACTGCGGATCAGGTCCGCAAGACCTCGCTAAATGCGGAGAGCAATACGCTCTCCGCATTTAACATTGCACCAGCAGCTCACAAGAGCTGCTGGTGCAACGCCGCCCCCTGCTGACTCGCGGCCAATCGGCCGCCAGCAGGGAGCTGTCAATCAACCCGATCGTATTCGATCGGGTTGATGTCCGGCGATTCCTGTCCGCCTGTTCAGAGCAGGCGGACAGGGTTATGGAGCAGCGGTCTTTAGACTGCTGCTTCATAAGTTGTGTTTCTGGCGAGTCTGAAGACTCGCCAGAAACACGGCCCTTCAAGCTCCGTACGGAGCTTGATAAATGGGCCTGCTAGTCTTTTCTATGGCCATATAGGAGAATTCCTTTTTTACAAACTGCTTGGTGGCTTCCAATTTCGGAATATAAAAGATGTATAGTACTTGCGATACTACCCTAAGCTAGGGTCCCACAAATAGCGGATATCACAAGGTTAACGTTGTAAATAACAAACAACAATGTCCCCACTCATCAATATGAAGGAAGGCTTACCGCTTTCAGATGATGCACCTGGGTTGTGAAAGTCAGTATAATATCTATGTATAAGTGGTTCAAACACTGGGCTCACCTAGACAGCGCTGTTCCATATAATCACAGTGCAGTTGCGGTCCACGCCCTCCGTGATCACAGCAGGTAAATGTTCCGCTGTGAGCTGTCTCACTCCTGGGATTGCTGGGGCTCTCCAAAAACCCTTACTGAGCAGGCAAATAGCAAAGAATACAACAAAAGCACAATCCCTTGGAGTAGAAATGCAGGCAGGGAGAGATATAAATGTTAAAAGTCAATTTATTGGGGGGGGCGGAGCTAGCATCAGAAGAGACCAGACGTACTATACATGGGCTCCTGTTCAATTAATATTTATTGAGTCTGATAAGCTATATAACTTATAATTTATAACCTAGATCTGGTTACACATCTACATGAGGGAGAAGAGAACCCTTTTACAGCTTTACTCCACAAAACTATAAACTTTTATCACGAATAACGGTTTGAAAGCACTCCGCTTGGTACAGCCACGAGGCAGAACTGATTAATATTCAAATAGACATGTCGGGCTTTGGTGAACAGCTACAAGCACTACTTGACACATTTGAAGAGAAGATGGACTCCTGTTTCTACGACCTACTATCCATAGTTAGAGGCCAGAGGGAAGAAGAGACTAATTCAGTCCCCAAGATGGCGGCCCCTCTAGTGGTTACTGAGAATAGTGAGGCCTCCCCTATGGCTGGCAACACTGCAGCTCGGAAGGGGACAGACAACAATACACAGATGCCGCTTGTTTTAGCGGAGTTCACACAAGCTCCCTGTTATATAGACCTTCGGTCACTGGGGAGGCCAAGTTCTGTGACCCCTCTGTTGTTGGATGCCCCAACCCCAGGAACAACTAGAGAGTTTTCGAGCACGGCACTAACTGCAGAGGGGCTTTATGAGAGCAGATTAAAGTCGCTACAATCCCGACATCATCTGAGTCTCCAGCCAGCCGCAAGCTCTGTTAGAATTCTCACAATATCAGGGAGACCGGCAGCACGACATCCTGCGATGCAGGTAGCTTACCAAATAAGCAAACTGGAGCTGGCTAATAGGAAGGACATAGAGAGTTGGTGCCCCCTCATCTCGACGAAGAGTAAGAATCACAATACCGGCAGATGCCTAACTTCTCTTGACTCTATCTCTTATTTCTTAGTCCGGGTGCCTTGTATTCCCTCATATACACTCCCACGCATATGGCTTCATTGGGACATCCTAAGACCGCAGAAGGCTGGAGTCGGCTAACTGAAAGTGAGTCGGAGTGAAAGGGGCCAGTGATATAGCTGGATCATCCCCGCTTGAGATTTGGGCCCGCCACCCTGGAGAACGTTTTACATAAGATATAAATGAAACAATCTGCATGTTTAACCGGACTAAGTGTTACTGTTTTGCAGACCTAGTTGGTTCTAACGGTTTTTGATGTTGTGTTTAGATGTTTCACATGTTCACTAATAGGTGAGAGAGCAATCCTGTATTATGTTACAATATCCTACTTCATAGTTAACTATCCTTGATCCAGTGTGCTGCTTAGTTAAACTCACGCTGTCACAGTCTCTTATCCCTCTCTATAATTACATGCTTAGGGTTCATTTACTAACAGAGGGAGCCAGTGTGGAGGTATGTAACTCATCTAACATATTTCCTATGTTAATTTTGTATTGATTGTTGAGTGCCAGTTCACGCTCTGTTATCTAGAGTCTCTAATGTTGTATTTATTCAAGGTCATTACAAGCTGTCCCCAGGTAGTAGACCGCCCTCCCCTATGCAAGACCTGAGAGTACCCACCTTTAAGGGAAGTAGCTAGACAATCTTAGCTTCAAGCTCTAACCTTCCTAAGAACCTCAGCAGATTGGTTGACAAAGCTCCCTATCCTCAATGTGAATGAATGGTTTTAGTTGACAAATATTAAGCTGACAGTAATTAACTACACTATTTATATCTAGATTAGGATAGCTGATCATATACCCTGCTACTGATCCCCCTATCTTAAAATTTGGTTTTTGACTTACTCCTACTTATGTACATGAGGCAAGTTTACTATTAAATCCTCTCCATATATATACCTGAAACTCTTATTTACTGGATTACACAGTTACTATATGTGCCTGACCAGTCTGATGTCAGCTCTATCTAGCATAGATAACTAATAGGGGGAAGTCATAAGTATATATACATTCACTAAACATATTGACCTCAATTATTTCCCACATAAAATGATATTAAGCTATCTGCTACTTAGATGGTTTGACTCCCTATACTCCACTCTCCCCTCCTTTTCTACTAAGGAGTTTAGTTAGAAATACTCCTAAAGATGTCACAGATAGCATGGTTTTACCGTCTCTCCACCTTTTGAGTTAACATACCTAATAAATAGCTCTTTCTCTTACTTTACCTCAGAGGGTTCTTTACTATAGTTTATGACCCCCATGCTGGACACTAGGTGTTCCTCTAGAGAGGCCCTTAGTTCAAAATAGCAGGGTATTGGCTCAGGCTCTAATATAACCTCAGAATAGATAATTATTAATTATACTCTCCTTGCTTTCACACAGATAACGCAGACACCCCTAGACCCAGATATATCATAAAACATTATACCTCATAATATCTCTAATTACTGGGTCTCATTAATCCCCCGCCTCTTTTTACACTTCCTTTAATCCAGATAACACGCACTTTTGACAGGAGCCCAATTTCCCCCCCCCCCCCCCACCCTTTCTGTTCTTCCCTATCTTCTCGTCTTTTCTTCTCCCCTCTTTCTTCATCTCTTTAAAGCAGTTTTTTCCTGCTGATTTTCCCCATCTTACTTTCTTAAGTATAAGGTCCAAAAGTGACCACCTTCAAAGCCAACTTCCTCTCTCAGTATTCATCAGCTCTGTGGGGTTCAAAAGTAACCCTTTGTTTTCATAGAGGAACTCATTTTAGATTATTATATAAAACAGAGGTTCAAATTGTCTAACCATCCAGATTCAAAGCATTACTTCTATCTGTAACAATATGTATCTATTTGTTATGTAATTCACTATCTATAATTGTATGGTATTTCATATTTGCTGTTTTACCTATATAACCTCAATAAAAAATTTATACACAAAAAAAAAAAAGTCAATTTATTGTACTTGCGTTAAAAACATTAACAGCACAGATCACAGAGTCCACAGCTGACGCGTTTCCTGCCTTACTGGCAGTTCATCAGAGCTAAAGACTAAGTCTCCAGCAGCTGCTTTAATCAGAGGTGAGTTACCTGTATAACCAATCATTGGCTAACACAGGTAGAACTGCAAGTTAACTATTAGTTAACCTGACTCACAGCACAAAAGTTAACTGCCACAATGTAACTCTATTAAAACATTACTACATGAAGACACATTTTAAAATAGTGAATGAAGTTGAACAAATCTAGAACTGGCATTAATGTGATGTATCAACACTCACAATGGATAATTTGGTCAAAGAGTATAAAAATAAGCACAACATGTATTACAGTGAACGAAGTACAATAAAGCGCACAACAGTATACATAAGATAAATGCAAATAGTATTACACTTTATAACACTGTAAAAAGAATGTCATGCTGAAGTCTCTCATTAAAGAAGGAAACCAGAAAGAGAGCAAATTCAGTGCAATTTCCAGATGGAACGTAGAAAAAAGTTTAGAGCAATACCAAGTGTGAGCTAGCTGAACTATGTACAATATAGCGTATGAAACGCAGTGTGAAGTACAACTATGTAAAGGATGAAGCAAAATAATATCTAGGAATAACTAGAACACCTATCAAACCTTTTATCTATCAATAAACAGCTTTACATCACTTATTTTGTTTATTCCTAATGGAAAACCTGTTTTCAATGTATGTATCCAAAAGATTTCTTTCCTGCTTAGGGCTTGATATCTATCACCCCCTCTCACTCCCAGGGATACTTGTTCTATACCCTGAAATTTGAAATGATCCAATCTATTTGGATGTGTAAAAAAATGTTTCGCAACAGGGGTTTTGGGAATATCTGCCTCTATTGATAAGAGGTGCTCCCTGATTCTATCTTTGAGATTCCTGGAAGTAAGGCCTGTATATTGAAATCTGCAGAAAGTACAAGTTATGAGATAAATAATGAAGATAGAATTACAATTTAAACATTCCTTAATTCTGTAAATTTTGCCAGTATTGGTTGAGGTGAAACTATCTCCTACTAAAGCATAGTTACAACATTTACAGGGTCTGCCCCCACATTTGTAAAAACCTGGGTCCTTACTTAGCCAATTGGATTTTTTCAGACAATTAGAAGATACATTGGAGCTGAAATTTTTTCTAACTCTATCTCCTATGGTATCAGACCTCCGTGAAATAAAGTTGCAGTTGTTAGATATCGAAATTAAGTCAACATCTCTTTCTAATTTTATTACCAAATACAGCAGGCAATATGATGAAATCTGTAATATTATAAAAATGAGAGTGCCCCTCTTAGAAAGAGATGTTGACTTAATTTCGATATCTAACAACTGCAACTTTATTTCACGGAGGTCTGATACCATAGGAGATAGAGTTAGAAAAAATTTCAGCTCCAATGTATCTTCTAATTGTCTGAAAAAATCCAATTGGCTAAGTAAGGACCCAGGTTTTTACAAATGTGGGGGCAGACCCTGTAAATGTTGTAACTATGCTTTAGTAGGAGATAGTTTCACCTCAACCAATACTGGCAAAATTTACAGAATTAAGGAATGTTTAAATTGTAATTCTATCTTCATTATTTATCTCATAACTTGTACTTTCTGCAGATTTCAATATACAGGCCTTACTTCCAGGAATCTCAAAGATAGAATCAGGGAGCACCTCTTATCAATAGAGGCAGATATTCCCAAAACCCCTGTTGCGAAACATTTTTTTACACATCCAAATAGATTGGATCATTTCAAATTTCAGGGTATAGAACAAGTATCCCTGGGAGTGAGAGGGGGCGACAGATATCAAGCCCTAAGCAGGAAAGAAATCTTTTGGATACATACATTGAAAACAGGTTTTCCATTAGGAATAAACAAAATAAGTGATGTAAAGCTGTTTATTGATAGATAAAAGGTTTGATAGGTGTTCTAGTTATTCCTAGATATTATTTTGCTTCATCCTTTACATAGTTGCACTTCACACTGCGTTTCATACGCTATATTGTATAGTTCAGCTAGCTCACACTTGGTATTGCTCTAAACTTTTTTCTACGTTCCATCTGGAAATTGCACTGAATTTGCTCTCTTTCTGGTTTCCTTCTTTAATGAGAGACTTCAGCATGACATTCTTTTTACAGTGTTATAAAGTGTAATACTATTTGCATTTATCTTATGTATACTGTTGTGCGCTTTATTGTACTTCGTTCACTGTAATACATGTTGTGCTTATTTTTATACTCTTTGACCAAATTATCCATTGTGAGTGTTGATACATCACATTAATGCCAGTTCTAGATTTGTTCAACTTCATTCACTATTTTAAAATGTGTCTTCATGTAGTAATGTTTTAATAGAGTTACATTGTGGCAGTTAACTTTTGTGCTGTGAGTCAGGTTAACTAATAGTTAACTTGCAGTTCTACCTGTGTTAGTCAATGATTGGTTATACAGGTAACTCACCTCTGATTAAAGCAGCTGCTGGAGACTTAGTCTTTAGCTCTGATGAACTGCCAGTAAGGCAGGAAACGCGTCAGCTGTGGACTCTGTGATCCGTGCTGTTAATGTTCTTAACGCAAGTACAATACATTGACTTTTAACATTTATATCTCTCCCTGCCTGCATTTCTACTCCAAGGGATTGTGCTTTTGTTGTATTTTTGAATTCCTTTTTTGACTAGATATTATGTTTCAGTGCTTTATATATAGTGAGTCCTAGCATGTATGTTGTATGACTGTAGCGAGTGAGTTTTGGATATTTTGTATATATGTGTATATCTTTTTACTATGCCTATATTTGCCTAGTTTGTTTCAGTTCTGGAATTGAACTGTGTTAAAATTAAAATGTGCTTTATAAAAATCTAAAGAGTGCTGTATTCCCTGTCTTTTTGAAGGCTTTCTAACAGTTTTAAGTCTTTTTTTCTCTTTTTTTCTTATAGTAATAATTAAATACACTTAGTCAAGGGTTTGCACCATAACAGTCTATCATACCTGTAAAAATTATAAGCACTGTATGTGAGGAATACTGATATATCTATACACATAACAATTAAATTAACTATATTACATATTTAAAAACCTAACTCTACTCAAGTTATTTAAATCTACAATTAAGAAATTACAAAAAAATAACAACTAAGTTACAATAAATGAAAAAACACAGTATCAAAAATAAAAAAACAATTACTCCTAATCTAGAGATTAAGGAACAAGAGGGGTGCCTCATGTGTGCATCAGTATGTCTATATGTATAAACATAAAAGGAAGCCAAATGGGTACTCACCATAGGCCCTAGTACACCTATGTACTAGTAGGAGTAGGCTGGTATCTTGAGGTGTACCAGCTAAACCTTTTCCAAAGGCAAGATGACCAGTGCAGGGGGGTCCTGTCCCAGTGATTGTTAATGGAAAGTCAGAATAAAACAAGTTCAATTTTAAAGTAGATTTAAAATTATGCAATGCGTTTCTCAACCCAACATAGGTTATTTCATCAGGCATAATGAACCTCAAATCTATTGTGAGTACCCATTTGGCTTACTTTAATTTTCTTATATTTCTTATAGCATACTTATAGCATACTTATATGCACATGAGGCGCCCCTCTTGTTTTTTCTACCCTCTACTCCTAATCTAAGAGCCCTATCAAAATAAAAAAGACCCCCAAAATAAAAATAAAAACCTAGCCTACAATAAACTACCAATGGCCCTTAAAAGGGCATTTAGCTCTTTTACTGCCCAAAGTCCCTAACCTGAAATTAAAACCCACCCAATAAACCCTTAAAAACACCTAACACTAACCCCAAGACGATCAACTTACAGTTTTCGAAGACCGGACATCCATCCTCATCCAAGCGGCAGAGGTCTTCATTGAAGCCGGCAGAAGTCTTCATCCAAGAAAGCAGAAGTCTTTATCCAGACGGCATCTTCTATCTTCATCCATCCGGCTCGGAGCAGCTCGATCTTCAAGACATCCGGCGCAGATCATCCTCTTCTTTTGACGTCTATTGAAGAATGCAGTTTCCCTTTAAATGATGTCATCCAAGATGGCGTCCCTTAAATTCTGATTGGCTGATAGAATTCTATCAGCCAATAGGAATTAAGCAGGAAAAAATCCTATTGGCTGTTGCAATCAGCCAATAGGATTGAGCTTTCATCCTATTGGCTGATCCAATCAGCCAATAGGATTGACCTTGCATTCTATTGGCTATTCTATTAATGCGAGCTCAATCCTATTGGCTTAATGGATCAGCCAATAGGATGAAAGCTCAACCCTATTGGCTGATTGCAACACCCAATAGGATTTTTTCCCCCTTAATTCCTATTGGCTGATAGAATTCTATCAGCCAATTGGAATGTAAGGGACGCCATCTTGGATGACATCATTTAAAGAGAAACTTCATTCTTCAACAGACGTCAGAAAAAGATGAAGCCACTCCGCGCCGGATGGATGAAGATAGAAGATGCCGTTTGGATGAAGACTTCTGCCCGCTTGGATGAAGACTTCTGCCGCTTGGATGAGGATGGATGTCTGGTCTTCGAAAACTGTAAGTGAATCGTCAGTGGTTAGTGTTAGTTTTTTTTAAGGGTTTATTGGGTGGGTTTTAATTTTAGGTTAGGGACTTTGGGCAGTAAAAGAGCTAAATGCCCTTTTAAGGGCAATGCCCATACAAATGCCCTTTTCAGGGCAATGGGGAGCTTAGGTTTTTTAGATAGGTTTTTATTTGGGTGGGTTGGTTGGTTGGGTGGTGGGTTTTACTGTTGGGGGGTGTTTGTATTTTTTTTACAGGTAAAAGAGCTGATTTCTTTGGGGCAATGTCCCGCAAAAGGCCCTTTTAAGGGCCATTGGTAGTTTATTGTACGCTAGGGTTTTTTTTTATTTTGGGGGTCTTTTTTATTTTGATAGGGCTCTTAGATTAGGTGTAATTGTTTTTTATTTTTGATACTGTGTTTTTTTTTTTGTAACTTAGTGTTTTTTATTTTTTGTAACTTATATTTAGTAATTTTTAATTGTAGATTTAAATAACTTGAGTAGGGTTAGGTTTTTGAATATGTGATATAGTTAATTTAATTGTTAGTTTAATGTAATTTTAGTATAATAGGGTAGGTTAATTAATAGTTTAATATAGTTTAATGTAATTTTAGTATAATAGGGTAGGTTAATTAATAGTTTAATATAGTTTATTTTAATTCTAAAGGTAAGTTTTAATTTATTATAAGATAGGGATGAGTTAATATTTAATGTAAAGTTAGCGGGTTGTTAGGTTTAGGGGTTAATAGCTTAATTTAGTTTATGGCGATGTGGGGGGCTGGCAGTTTAGGGGTTAATAGGTTTAGTTAGTGGTAGTGATGAGGGAGGCCAGGGGTTAATAATTTTATTACAGTTGCGGTGGGCTCTGGGAGCGGCGGGATAGGGGTTAATACATTTTTTAGTAGCGGTGGGGTCCGGGAGCGGCGAGATGGGGTTAATACTTTTATTTAGTTATGGTGGGGTCCGAGAGCAGCGGGATAGGGGTTAATACTTTTATTTAGTGGCGGCGATGTCGGGACGGCAGATTAGGGGTGTTTAGACTCGGGGTACATGTTAGGGTGTTAGGTGTAAACCTTACTGGTTTTCTAGCATAGAAATCAATGGGATATCTGGCAGCATCGAACATAAGCTTTCACTGCTTTCAGACTCCCATTGATTCCTATAGCATCTGCAGCCTCCAGGGTGGCGGATTGCATTCGGAACATCTGTAATGACGTAACCATCGATCTGGGTTGGACTGAGACCGGTGGATCATATGTTACGTCACAAATTTCAACTTTTGCCGGTCTGTAGGCTTTGATAACTATGTCGAGTTTAGGGTTATTTCATATGACACTGGTAAAATTCCTTATATCCGAGTAATACATGTGGCTATTACATCTCCCATACTCTATAGCCATTAACAAGCAGTCTGGGATTTTAAATACTGGTAATTTGATTTTCTGCAGTACCAAATCAATTAAAGCAGCTGTCATATAACCAGTATATTATTTTATATTATTGTTATATTTTTAGTTGACTATCTTTACTAAATTCCTAACCTCCTTTAATAACATTAATATTATAATAATGTGTTTAATATGAGCAAATGTAAAAAATAACTACTTTTCACATTTTATTGGAATTTTAAATTAAAGTGACATTAAACTCCCAACGTATATCGGTAATTAAGCTCTGCATTGCAAGAGAAACATATTAAACAATTTAAAAGGTTTGTAAATCAAGACCAGCTCAGGTATAGATGGTCTTCAAGAACCTGGTTAGCTTTATGTTTTTGTTCATTTGCAGTGGCCAATAGACATAGATGTAAAAAAGCCAATCACTAATTGAGAGAGGTTTTCTCAGCCGCCTCCTAGCGTTTGTTTTTGATTTACTAAATTGCATAAATAGTTGTTTGATAAGACAACTCAAGATATTGTAGGATGACTGAGTGACATGATTATTATCTAGACTATTGTCAAATACAAGAATGAAGTTATAACAAGGAATTGTTTCACCTCTTCTTCTTGGCAGGAGATTCTCTATCGTTTCATAACGGTATGAAGTTTTCAACCTATGACCATGACGAGGACGAACATCCTTCAGTTAACTGTGCGCTGAGCGCCAGTGGAGCATTTTGGTACAAAAACTGCCACGGTGCCAACCTGAATGGGAAATACCTAAATGGCAGCACTGAGGAGTACGCTACTGGCCTGATTTGGAGCAGTTGGAAAGGACATTACTACTCTCTGAAGAGAAGTGAGATGAAGATTGCTCCGTCTGTGTGATTGTCTTGTCCTGCTTGTCCAGTACCCGTGTCCCTGTACAATGGATGGGACTCAAAACATAAATATACCTTTATTCTGTCATTTATTTATTTGTTCTTGAGTGAAAAGGTCACTAAGTGGGACTTGAAACCAACTAAGTAGGTTTATGGACCTGAGTACAGATAAGTGTATGTTTTTTGTTTCATTTCATACTTTTCTCTAATGTAACTACAGTTGTAGGTGACAAAATTATCCAGTGCTTTATCAGGTCGGAAGAAATGGAAGGGGCACATTTAAAGCAGATCTAAGTGTGAAAATAAAGAATGTTTTAAAGAGAGACAGAAGATAAATTGAAACGATCATGATTCAGATGGAGTGTACAATTTAAAAATAAGAGCTTTCCAATTTAATTCTTTTGAAAAAAGATAAAGATAATCCAAGAGCGCCAACTAAAGGCAAAGGAAGATTCTAACAGAAAAAAAGGATAATTGTCAAAAACATTTATTTAACATATACTAAAAGCATGGATCCATGTAACATATACTATAAGCATGGATCCATGTAACATATACTAAAAGCATGGATCCATGTAACATATACTAAAAGCATGGATCCATGTAACATATACTAAAAGCATGGATCCATGTAACATATACTAAAAGCATGGATCCATGTAACATATACTAAAAGCATGAATCCATGTAACATATATTAAAAGCATGGATCCATGTAACATATACTAAAAGCATGGATCCATGTAACATATACTAAAATAAAATACAGTTAAAAATATACAATGATAAATAATAATGATATTAAAACAAAATTGTATCGCCAATTACGGGGATAAGAAAAATAAGAGTCACATTTAATGATCTCTTGAGGAGAAAGAAAAGTTCAAAAAAGTTCAAAGTTATGATTCCTAGGTATATGAATAATATATGTCAAGTGAAAAAGTCCATTAAAGAAATCCAAAAAAAGTCCAGTGAAAAAAATCCAGTGAAGAAAGTCCAATGAATTAATAAAAGTGGATATAAAAATGTGTAATGTGAACGGGGGATCCCCTAAAAAGTGTAAAAAAAAGTACTTTAAAAGGAAAATATGTGAAAAAATGTGAAAAAAATGTCCTTTAAAACTTAAAAATGAAAATGAAAAACAAAAATAAAAAATGTATAAAAATATACAAATATATAAAAATATGTAAGGTGTATAAAGATCCAAATGAAAGTCTTAGTGATTGGATAAGTGTAAAATCCAGATGAAACTCAGTGAATGAAAAATAATAATAGTAATTAATGAATATTCCTCATGAATATGTCCATGTGAATGATGGTATTAAACTTTTTATGCTAGATGACTTTGCTTTGTCTTTTCAATATGAACTTCGGTTATCCCTGTAAATTAAAAAGATAATATAGTGCAATAACGTTTTAACATGTAAAAGATAATGAAATAATGCTCACCAAATTTGTCAACGCGTTTCGGCCTCTATAAAAGGCCTTTCTCAAGACTTGTTTGGATCTGTGATAACTGCCACTCGGCAGTTTAAAGATAATACCTGTCCTGATGAAGGCCCAACTGAGGGCCGAAACGTCGACCATGTATTAATGTTCTAAGAATAAAGAAAATATTTTTCTCTATACAAACCCTGAGAGTGCCCTTCTTCCACACTGTTCTCTAACTATCTCTCATAAGGATTGCACCCAGGTTGTGGCTGCCCCACCTGGTTGGAGTGCTGGGCTATATGCTATTTGGACTTTTGATATATATATATATATATATATATATATATATATCAGTGGCGTATTTATGTTTTGTGCTGCCCTAGGCAGTCAAATTTCTGCTGGCCCCCCCAAAGGTTTTTGGCCTTTTTTCCACTTAATATTTTTTTGGGTCATTGTGTATAATGTTTTTGTTTTGTTTGTTTTTTAATAACAATTAAAAAGAAAATGGGCTAGCAACACACTTGCATACAGGTGGGTTGAATTGCATGCATCTCATACCATTTTCTCCCTGAGAGAAGCGAGAGAAAGGAAGGGGACAGGAGAAAAGGGAGGTAAAGGAAAGAAGGGAGGGAGAGAGAAGAGAAGAGAAGAGGAAAATGGTGAGGGAAAGAAAGGAGTGAAAAAAAGTGAGCAAAGGAGGGAGTTAAAAAAAAGAAGGGAGGGAAAGAAGGGAGGTAGTGAGTTGAGGAAGGAAGAAAGAAATGAAAGAAGGGAGAAAGGGAAAGAAGGAATAGAGGAAGGTAAAGAAAGAAGAATACACTTTGAAACAATCACTGCCCTTTACATGCCACAACATACAATAATTACCATCATTCAAGTAATGAATCTTTTTAAGTGTCCGTTTACTATTTACTCCATGGGTTCATGAATGCAGAGAAAGCTATTAGTAGCTAACATACATTAGCGCTGAGAGTTTATGATTAGACATCACATGAATGCAGAGAAAGCTTATTATTAGTAGCTAACATACATTAGCACTGAGAGTTTATGACTAGACATCACATGAATGCAGAGAAAGCTAGCTATTAGTAGCTAACATACATTAGCACTGAGAGTTTATGACTAGACATCACATGAATTCAGAGAAAGCTATTAGTAGCTAACATACATTAGCACTGAGAGTTTATGATTAGACATCACATGAATGCAGAGAAAGCTAGCTATTAGTAGCTAACATACATTAGCACTGAGAGTTTATGATTAGACATCACATGAATGCAGAGAAAGCTAGCTATTAGTAGCTAACATACATTAGCACTGAGAGTTTATGACTAGACATCACATGAATTCAGAGAAAGCTATTAGTAGCTAACATACATTAGCACTGAGAGTTTATGATTAGACATCACATGAATGCAGAGAAAGCTAGCTATTAGTAGCTAACATACATTAGCACTGAGAGTTTATGATTAGACATCACATGAATGCAGAGAAAGCTAGCTATTAGTAGCTAACATACATTAGCACTGAGAGTTTATTATTAGACATCACATGAATGCAGAGACAGCTAGCTATTAGTAGCTAACATACATTAGCAATGAGAGTTTATGATTAGACATCACTTGAATGCAGAGACAGCTAGCTAGTAGTAGCTAACATACATTAGCGCTGAGAGTTTATTATTAGACATCACATGAATGCAGAGAAAGCTAACTATTAGTAGCTAACATACATTAGCGCTGAGAGTTTATTATTAGACATCACATGAATGCAGAGACAGCTAGCTATTAGTAGCTAACATACATTAGCACTGAGAGTTTATGATTAGACATCACATGAATGCATAGAAAGCTAGCTATTAGTAGCTAACATACATTAACGCTGAGAGTTTATGATTAGATATCGCATGAATGCAGAGACAGCTAGCTATTAGTAGCAAACATACATTAGCACTGAGAGTTTATGATTAGACATCACATGAATGCAGAGACAGCTAGCTATTAGTAGCTAACATACATTAGCGCTGAGAGTTTATGATTAGACATCACATGAATGCAGAGAAAGCGAACTATTAGTAGCTAACATACATTAGCGCTGAGAGTTTATTATTAGACATCACATGAATGCAGAGACAGCTAGCTATTAGTAGCTAACATACATTAGCGCTGAGAGTTTATGATTAGACATCACATGAATGCAGAGACAGCTAGCTATTAGTAGCTAACATACATAAGCACTGAGAGTTTATGATTAGACATCACATGAATGTAGAGACAGCTAGCTATTAGTAGCTAACATACATTAGCGCGGAGAGTTTATGATTAGACATTACATGAATGCATAGAAAGCTAGCTATTAGTAGCTAACATACATTAACGCTGAGAGTTTATGATTAGATATCGCATGAATGCAGAGACAGCTAGCTATTAGTAGCAAACATACATTAGCACTGAGAGTTTATTATTAGACATCACATGAATGCAGAGACAGCTAGCTATTAGTAGCTAACATACATTAGCGCTGAGAGTTTATTATTAGACATCACATGAATGCAGAGAAAGCGAACTATTAGTAGCTAACATACATTAGCGCTGAGAGTTTATTATTAGACATCACATGAATGCAGAGACAGCTAGCTATTAGTAGCTAACATACATTAGCGCTGAGAGTTTATGATTAGACATCACATGAATGCAGAGACAGCTAGCTATTAGTAGCTAACATACATTAGCACTGAGAGTTTATGATTAAACATCACATGAATGCAGAGACAGCTAGCTATTAGTAGCTAACATACATTAGCGCTGAGAGTTTATGATTAGACATCACATGAATGCAGAGAAAGCTAGCTATTAGTAGCTAACATACATTAGTGCTGAGAGTTTATGATTAGACATCACATGAATGCAGAGACAGCTAGCTATTAGTAGCAAACATACATTAGCGCTGAGAGTTTATTATTAGACATCACATGAATGCAGAGAAAGCTATTGGTAGCTAACATACATTAGCACTGAGAGTTTATGATTAGACATCACATGAATGCGAGACAGCTAGCTATTAGTAGCTAACATACATTAGCACTGAGAGTTTATGATTAGACATCACATGAATGCAGAGAAAGCTAGCTATTAGTAGCTAACATACATTAGCACTGAGAGTTTATGATTAGACATCACATGAATGCAGAGAAAGCTAGCTATTAGTAGCTAACATACATTAGCACTGAGAGTTTATTATTAGACATCACATGAATGCAGAGACAGCTAGCTATTAGTAGCTAACATACATTAGCACTGAGAGTTTATGATTAGACATCACATGAATGCAGAGACAGCTAGCTATTAGTAGCTAACATACATTAGCGCTGAGAGTTTATTATTAGACATCACATGAATGCAGAGAAAGCTAACTATTAGTAGCTAACATACATTAGCGCTGAGAGTTTATTATTAGACATCACATGAATGCAGAGACAGCTAGCTATTAGTAGCTAACATACATTAGCACTGAGAGTTTATGATTAGACATCACATGAATGCAGAGACAGCTAGCTATTAGTAGCTAACATACATTAGCGCTGAGAGTTTATGATTAGACATCACATGAATGCATAGAAAGCTAGCTATTAGTAGCTAACATACATTAACGCTGAGAGTTTATGATTAGATATCGCATAAATGCAGAGACAGCTAGCTATTAGTAGCAAACATACATTAGCACTGAGAGTTTATGATTAGACATCACATGAATGCAGAGACAGCTAGCTATTAGTAGCTTACATACATTAGCGCTGAGAGTTTATTATTAGACATCACATGAATGCAGAGAAAGCAAACTATTAGTAGCTAACATACATTAGCGCTGAGAGTTTATTATTAGACATCACATGAATGCAGAGACAGCTAGCTATTAGTAGCTAACATACATTAGCGCTGAGAGTTTATGATTAGACATCACATGAATGCAGAGACAGCTAGCTATTAGTAGCTAACATACATAAGCACTGAGAGTTTATGATTAGACATCACATGAATGCAGAGACAGCTAGCTATTAGTAGCTAACATACATTAGCGCTGAGAGTTTATGATTAGACATCACATGAATACAGAGAAAGCTAGCTATTAGTAGCTAACATACATTAATGCTGAGAGTTTATGATTAGACATCACATGAATGCAGAGACAGCTAGCTATTAGTAGCAAACATACATTAGCGCTGAGAGTTTATTATTAGACATCACATGAATGCAGAGAAAGCTATTAGTAGCTAGCATACATTAGCACTGAGAGTTTATGATTAGACATCACATGAATACAGATACAGCTAGCTATTAGTATCTAACATACATTAGCGATGAGAGTTTATGATTAGACATCACATGAATGCAGAGACAGCTAGCTATTAGTAGCTAGCATACATTAGCACTGAGCGTTTATGATTAGACATCACATGAATGCAGAGAAAGCTAGCTATTAGTAGCTAACATACATTAGCACTGAGAGTTTATGATTAGACAGCACATGAATGCAGATACAGCTAGCTATTAGTAGCTAACATAATAGCAATGCTATTAGTAGTAGTAGTATTAGTAATGCAGAGACAGCTAGCTATTAGTAGCAAACATACATTAGCACTGAGAGTTTATGATTAGACATCACATGAATGCAGAGACAGCTAGCTATTAGTAGCTAACATACATTAGCGCTGAGAGTTTATTATTAGACATCACATGAATGCAGAGAAAGCGAAATATTAGTAGCTAACATACATTAGCGCTGAGAGTTTATTATTAGACATCACATGAATGCAGAGACAGCTAGCTATTAGTAGCTAACATACATTAGCGCTGAGAGTTTATGATTAGACATCACATGAATGCAGAGACAGCTAGCTATTAGTAGCTAACATACATAAGCACTGAGAGTTTATGATTAGACATCACATGAATGCAGAGACAGCTAGCTATTAGTAGCTAACATACATTAGCGCTGAGAGTTTATGATTAGACATCACATGAATGCAGAGAAAGCTAGCTATTAGTACCTAACATACATTAATGCTGAGAGTTTATGATTAGACATCACATGAATGCAGAGACAGCTAGCTATTAGTAGCAAACATACATTAGCGCTGAGAGTTTATTATTAGACATCACATGAATGCAGAGAAAGCTATTAGTAGCTAACATACATTAGCACTGAGAGTTTATGATTAGACATCACATGAATGCAGATACAGCTAGCTATTAGTATCTAACATACATTAGCACTGAGAGTTTATGATTAGACATCACATGAATGCAGAGAAAGCTAGCTATTAGTAGCTAACATACATTAGCACTGAGAGTTTATGATTAGACATCACATGAATGCAGAGAAAGCTAGCTATTAGTAGCTAACATACATTAGCACTGAGAGTTTATGATTAGACATCACATGAATGCAGAGACAGCTAGCTATTAGTAGCTAACATACATTAGCGCGGAGAGTTTATGATTAGACATTACATGAATGCATAGAAAGCTAGCTATTAGTAGCTAACATACATTAACGCTGAGAGTTTATGATTAGATATCGCATGAATGCAGAGACAGCTAGCTATTAGTAGCAAACATACATTAGCACTGAGAGTTTATTATTAGACATCACATGAATGCAGAGACAGCTAGCTATTAGTAGCTAACATACATTAGCGCTGAGAGTTTATTATTAGACATCACATGAATGCAGAGAAAGCGAACTATTAGTAGCTAACATACATTAGCGCTGAGAGTTTATTATTAGACATCACATGAATGCAGAGACAGCTAGCTATTAGTAGCTAACATACATTAGCGCTGAGAGTTTATGATTAGACATCACATGAATGCAGAGACAGCTAGCTATTAGTAGCTAACATACATAAGCACTGAGAGTTTATGATTAGACATCACATGAATGCAGAGACAGCTAGCTATTAGTAGCTAACATACATTAGCGCTGAGAGTTTATGATTAGACATCACATGAATGCAGAGAAAGCTAGCTATTAGTAGCTAACATACATTAATGCTGAGAGTTTATGATTAGACATCACATGAATGCAGAGACAGCTAGCTATTAGTAGCAAACATACATTAGCGCTGAGAGTTTATTATTAGACATCACATGAATGCAGAGAAAGCTATTAGTAGCTAACATACATTAGCACTGAGAGTTTATGATTAGACATCACATGAATGCAGATACAGCTAGCTATTAGTATCTAACATACATTAGCACTGAGAGTTTATGATTAGACATCACATGAATGCAGAGAAAGCTAGCTATTAGTAGCTAACATACATTAGCACTGAGAGTTTATGATTAGACATCACATGAATGCAGAGAAAGCTAGCTATTAGTAGCTAACATACATTAGCACTGAGAGTTTATTATTAGACATCACATGAATGCAGAGACAGCTAGCTATTAGTAGCTAACATACATTAGCAATGAGAGTTTATGATTAGACATCACATGAATGCAGAGACAGCTAGCTATTAGTAGCTAACATACATTAGCGCTGAGAGTTTATTATTAGACATCACATGAATGCAGAGAAAGCTATTAATAGCTAACATACATTAGCGCTGAGAGTTTATTATTAGACATCACATGAATGCAGAGACAGCTAGCTATTAGTAGCTAACATACATTAGCACTGAGAGTTTATGATTAGACATCACATGAATGCAGAGGCAGCTAGCTATTAGTAGCTAACATACATTAGCGCTGAGAGTTTATGATTAGACATCACATGAATGCATAGAAAGCTAGCTATTAGTAGCTAACATACATTAACGCTGAGAGTTTATGATTAGATATCGCATAAATGCAGAGACAGCTAGCTATTAGTAGCAAACATACATTAGCACTGAGAGTTTATGATTAGACATCACATGAATGCAGAGACAGCTAGCTATTAGTAGCTTACATACATTAGCGCTGAGAGTTTATTATTAGACATCACATGAATGCAGAGAAAGCAAACTATTAGTAGCTAACATACATTAGCGCTGAGAGTTTATTATTAGACATCACATGAATGCAGAGACAGCTAGCTATTAGTAGCTAACATACATTAGCGCTGAGAGTTTATGATTAGACATCACATGAATGCAGAGACAGCTAGCTATTAGTAGCTAACATACATAAGCACTGAGAGTTTATGATTAGACATCACATGAATGCAGAGACAGCTAGCTATTAGTAGCTAACATACATTAGCGCTGAGAGTTTATGATTAGACATCACATGAATACAGAGAAAGCTAGCTATTAGTAGCTAACATACATTAATGCTGAGAGTTTATGATTAGACATCACATGAATGCAGAGACAGCTAGCTATTAGTAGCAAACATACATTAGCGCTGAGAGTTTATTATTAGACATCACATGAATGCAGAGAAAGCTATTAGTAGCTAACATACATTAGCACTGAGAGTTTATGATTAGACATCACATGAATGCAGATACAGCTAGCTATTAGTAGCTAACATACATTAGCGCTGAGAGTTTATGATTAGACATCACATGAATGCAGAGACAGCTAGCTATTAGTAGCTAGCATACATTAGCACTGAGAGTTTATGATTAGATATCACATGAATACAGATACAGCTAGCTATTAGTATCTAACATACATTAGCGATGAGAGTTTATGATTAGACATCACATGAATGCAGAGACAGCTAGCTATTAGTAGCTAGCATACACTAGCACTGAGCGTTTATGATTAGACATCACATGAATGCAGAGACAGCTAGCTATTAGTAGCTAACATACATTAGCACTGAGAGTTTATGATTAGACAGCACATGAATGCAGATACAGCTAGCTATTAGTAGCTAACATAATAGCAATGCTATTAGTAGTAGTAGTATTAGTAATGCAGAGACAGCTAGCTATTAGTAGCAAACATACATTAGCACTGAGAGTTTATGATTAGACATCACATGAATGCAGAGACAGCTAGCTATTAGTAGCTAACATACATTAGCGCTGAGAGTTTATGATTAGACATCACATGAATGCAGAGAAAGCTATTAATAACTAACATACATTAGCGCTGAGAGTTTATTATTAGACATCACATGAATGCAGAGACAGCTAGCTATTAGTAGCTAACATACATTAGCGCTGAGAGTTTATGATTAGACATCACATGAATGCAGAGACAGCTAGCTATTAGTAGCTAACATACATAAGCACTGAGAGTTTATGATTAGACATCACATGAATGCAGAGACAGCTAGCTATTAGTAGCTAACATACATTAGCGCTGAGAGTTTATGATTAGACATCACATGAATGCAGAGAAAGCTAGCTATTAGTACCTAACATACATTAATGCTGAGAGTTTATGATTAGACATCACATGAATGCAGAGACAGCTAGCTATTAGTAGCAAACATACATTAGCGCTGAGAGTTTATTATTAGACATCACATGAATGCAGAGAAAGCTATTAGTAGCTAACATACATTAGCACTGAGAGTTTATGATTAGACATCACATGAATGCAGATACAGCTAGCTATTAGTATCTAACATACATTAGCACTGAGAGTTTATGATTAGACATCACATGAATGCAGAGAAAGCTAGCTATTAGTAGCTAACATACATTAGCACTGAGAGTTTATGATTAGACATCACATGAATGCAGAGAAAGCTAGCTATTAGTAGCTAACATACATTAGCACTGAGAGTTTATGATTAGACATCACATGAATGCAGAGACAGCTAGCTATTAGTAGCTAACATACATTAGCAATGAGAGTTTATGATTAGACATCACATGAATGCAGAGACAGCTAGCTATTAGTAGCTAACATACATTAGCGCTGAGAGTTTATTATTAGACATCACATGAATGCAGAGAAAGCTAACTATTAGTAGCTAACATACATTAGCGCTGAGAGTTTATTATTAGACATCACATGAATGCAGAGACAGCTAGCTATTAGTAGCTAACATACATTAGCACTGAGAGTTTATGATTAGACATCACATGAATGCAGAGGCAGCTAGCTATTAGTAGCTAACATACATTAGCGCTGAGAGTTTATGATTAGACATCACATGAATGCATAGAAAGCTAGCTATTAGTAGCTAACATACATTAACGCTGAGAGTTTATGATTAGATATCGCATGAATGCAGAGACACCTAGCTATTAGTAGCAAACATACATTAGCACTGAGAGTTTATGATTAGACATCACATGAATGCAGAGACAGCTAGCTATTAGTAGCTTACATACATTAGCGCTGAGAGTTTATTATTAGACATCACATGAATGCAGAGAAAGCAAACTATTAGTAGCTAACATACATTAGCGCTGAGAGTTTATTATTAGACATCACATGAATGCAGAGACAGCTAGCTATTAGTAGCTAACATACATTAGCGCTGAGAGTTTATGATTAGACATCACATGAATGCAGAGACAGCTAGCTATTAGTAGCTAACATACATAAGCACTGAGAGTTTATGATTAGACATCACATGAATGCAGAGACAGCTAGCTATTAGTAGCTAACATACATTAGCGCTGAGAGTTTATGATTAGACATCACATGAATGCAGAGAAAGCTAGCTATTAGTAGCTAACATACATTAATGCTGAGAGTTTATGATTAGACATCACATGAATGCAGAGACAGCTAGCTATTAGTAGCAAACATACATTAGCGCTGAGAGTTTATTATTAGACATCACATGAATGCAGAGAAAGCTATTAGTAGCTAACATACATTAGCACTGAGAGTTTATGATTAGACATCACATGAATGCAGATACAGCTAGCTATTAGTAGCTAACATACATTAGCGCTGAGAGTTTATGATTAGACATCACATGAATGCAGAGACAGCTAGCTATTAGTAGCTAGCATACATTAGCACTGAGAGTTTATGATTAGACATCACATGAATACAGATACAGCTAGCTATTAGTATCTAACATACATTAGCGATGAGAGTTTATGATTAGACATCACATGAATGCAGAGACAGCTAGCTATTAGTAGCTAGCATACATTAGCACTGAGCGTTTATGATTAGACATCACATGAATGCAGAGAAAGCTAGCTATTAGTAGCTAACATACATTAGCACTGAGAGTTTATGATTAGACAGCACATGAATGCAGATACAGCTAGCTATTAGTAGCTAACATAATAGCAATGCTATTAGTAGTAGTAGTATTAGTAATGCAGAGACAGCTAGCTATTAGTAGCAAACATACATTAGCACTGAGAGTTTATGATTAGACATCACATGAATGCAGAGACAGCTAGCTATTAGTAGCTAACATACATTAGCGCTGAGAGTTTATTATTAGACATCACATGAATGCAGAGAAAGCGAACTATTAGTAGCTAACATACATTAGCGCTGAGAGTTTATTATTAGACATCACATGAATGCAGAGACAGCTAGCTATTAGTAGCTAACATACATTAGCGCTGAGAGTTTATGATTAGACATCACATGAATGCAGAGACAGCTAGCTATTAGTAGCTAACATACATTAGCACTGAGAGTTTATGATTAGACATCACATGAATGCAGAGACAGCTAGCTATTAGTAGCTAACATACATTAGCGCTGAGAGTTTATGATTAGACATCACATGAATGCAGAGAAAGCTAGCTATTAGTAGCTAACATACATTAATGCTGAGAGTTTATGATTAGACATCACATGAATGCAGAGACAGCTAGCTATTAGTAGCAAACATACATTAGCGCTGAGAGTTTATTATTAGACATCACATGAATGCAGAGAAAGCTATTAGTAGCTAACATACATTAGCACTGAGAGTTTATGATTAGACACCACATGAATGCAGATACAGCTAGCTATTAGTAGCTAACATACATTAGCGCTGAGAGTTTATGATTAGACATCACATGAATGCAGAGACAGCTAGCTATTAGTAGCTAGCATACATTAGCACTGAGAGTTTATGATTAGACATCACATGAATACAGATACAGCTAGCTATTAGTATCTAACATACATTAGCGATGAGAGTTTATGATTAGACATCACATGAATGCAGAGACAGCTAGCTATTAGTAGCTAGCATACATTAGCACTGAGCGTTTATGATTAGACATCACATGAATGCAGAGAAAGCTAGCTATTAGTAGCTAACATACATTAGCGCTGAGAGTTTATGACTAGACATCACATGAATGCAGAGACAGCTAGCTATTAGTAGCTAACATACATTAGCGCTTAGAGTTTATGACTAGACATCACATGAATGCAGAGACAGCTAGCTATTAGTAGCTAACATACATTAGCACTGAGAGTTTATGATTAGAAATCACATGAGTGCAGAGAAAGCTATCTATTAGTAACTAACATACATTAGCGCTGATAGTTTATGATTAGACATCACATGAATGCAGAGAAAGCTATCTATTAGTAGCTAACATACATTAGCACTTAGAGTTTATGATTAGACATCACATGAATGCAGAGAAAGCTAGCTATTAGTAGCTAACATACATTAGCGCTGAGAGTTTATGATTAGACATCACATGAATGCAGAGAAAGCTAGCTATTAGTAGCTAACATACATTAGCGCTGAGAGTTTATTATTAGACATCACATGAATGCAGAGAAAGCTATCTATTAGTAGCTAACATACATTAGTTAGCACTTAGAGTTTATGATTAGACACCACATGAATGCAGAGAAAGCTAGCTATTAGTAGCTAACATACATTAGCACTGAGAGTTTATAATTAGACATCACATGAATGCAGAGACAGCTAGCTATTAGTAGCTAACATACATTAGCAATGAGAGTTTATGATTAGACATCACAAGCTGATCTAAGCAGTACACCGACGCATCCAGTCTGTTAGTTACTAAGACCTACAATAAGCACTGCGCTCGCAGACCCACCACAGCTGACAAGGGGAGGCAGCATATTGGTACAAGGTATTCTCCTCCAGTCTCACCTTGGAAGCATATCCCTGGGCAAGTTTCTCACCAAGATTGCTTCCACTGCAAAAATGCATGCGGCTCTAAATGAAGCAACGGTTTAAAGGAGCACTGCCTGTGAAGAGCGACCTTAATCAGTGCATGTGCCTTGTCTTCTCTGTAAAAGCCTGCACTTTATTTCTCACTGTACTGTGTGCCGGCTTTTAGAGAGAAGATAGGGCAGATGTGCTGCACCTCCCAAATCTGCTGCCCTAGGCACCGGCCTTGTTGGCCTAGGCCATAATACGCCCCTGATATATATATATATGTGTGTGTATATATGTATGTATGTATGTGTGTGTATATATATTGTAACATATCCCAGCCTGATATCACTGTCCCTTTAAGACTGCCTTCCCTGCTTCTGACAATCATGCTGGTTTGGGCAGTATCTGCATTCAACTTACCTGCCTAATTAATCATTCATGCACCTGATTCCCTCAGCCTCTTTTTAAGTCTTCTCAGGCCTAATGTGCATTGCAATAACTTTGAAGTTGTGTTCCAGAACAACAGAGGTTTGTGACTGTTCCTGCATGGATTTTACCAGCATATTCAAGCTACAGCCTTTCCTTTTACCTATGCTTAAAATCATCTAATCGCAATTATCCATATAAATCCTTTTTGTTTCATGGTCACTGCTACTTAACAAACTCTGAACTTTATTATAAATTACAAGTATGCATTTGGTTATCATCACTCTCTAATTATTTCAACAGCATCTTACTCAGAACTTTATAACTATTCTCTGCTACAAGTTGTCATAGCTAAATAACCTACTGCAAATATGTTAATATATTCAGAACTCTGCATCTATGTGTTCAGTTAAAAGATTTCATGTGATTCTCCGTAATATGCACAAACAGTAATTAATGCCTTAAACTTGCAACTTGCCTATCACCTGTGCTGCTCTGCTTATTACTGACATACATCTCTGTATAATATTATGTACTGTGAACCTGCAACAAATCGAGCACCGAGATTACGAGTTTGGCGTTAGCCTTAAAAAGCAGCATTGAGAGGTCCCAACGCTGCTTTTTACCTAACGCTGGTATTACGAGTCAGGCAGGAAAGGGTCTACCACTCACTTTTCTTCCGCGACTCGAGGCTACCGCAAATCCCCTTACGTCAATTGCGTATCCTATCTTTTTAATGGGATTTGCCTAACGCCGGAACATAAAACTCTTAACTTAAGTGCTAAAAAGTACACTAACACCCATAAACTACCTATTAACCCCTAAACCGAGCCCCCCCCCCACATCGCAAACACTATAATAAAATTATTTAACCCCTAATCTGCCGACCGGACATCGCCGCCACTTTAATAAATGTATTAACCCCTAAACCGCCGCACTCCCGCCTCGCAAACACTAATTAAATTTTATTAACCCCTAATCTGCCGTCCCTAACATCGCCGACACCTACTTACATTTATTAACCCCTAATCTGCCACCCCCAACGTCGCCGCTACTATATTAAAGGTATTAACCCCTAAACCTAAGTCTAAACCTAATCATAACCCCCCCTAACTTAAATATAATATAAATTAAATTAAATAAATTTAACATAATTAAATAAATTAATCCTATTTAAAACTAAATACTTACTGATAAAATAAACCCTAAGCTAGCTACAATATAACTAATAGTTACATTTGTAGCTAGCTTAGGATTTATATTTATTTTACAGACAACTTTGTATTTATTTTAACTAATTACAATAGTTATTAAATAGTTATTAACTATTTAATAACTACCTAGCTAAAATAAGTACAAAATTAGCTGTAAAATAAATCCTAACCTAAGTTACAATTACACCTAACACTACACTATCATTAAACTAATTACCTAAACTACCTACAATTAAATACAATTAAATTAAATAAACTAAATTACGGAAAAAAACCACACTAAATTACAGAAAATAAAAAAAGAATTACAAGAATTTTAAACTAATTACACCTAATCTTATCCCCCTAATAAAATAAAAAAGCCCCCCAAAATAATAAAATTTCCCTACCCTATACTAAATTACAAATAGCCCATAAAAGGGCCTTTTGTGGGGCATTGCCCCAAAGTAATCAGCTCTTTTACCTGTAAAAGAAAAATACAATACCCCCCAACGTTAAAACCCACCACCC
Source organism: Bombina bombina (assembly GCF_027579735.1). NCBI lineage: Eukaryota > Metazoa > Chordata > Amphibia > Anura > Bombinatoridae > Bombina > Bombina bombina. Next base: position 30,279,878 of record NC_069509.1, read on the forward strand.
ACACACCCCTACTCTAAAACCCACCCAATCCCCCCTTAAAAATACCTAACACTAACCCCCAGAAGATCACTCTACCTTGAGCCGTCTTCACCCAGCCGGGCACAAGTGGTCCTCCATACGCCAGAAGTCTTCATCCCATCAGGGCAGAAGAGGTCCTCCAGACGGCAGAAGGCTTCATCCAGGCGGCATCTTCTATCTTCATCCTTCCGGAGCGGCTCCATCTTCAATCCAGCCGACGCGGAGCCATCCTCTTCAAACAACGTCCTAACGAAGAATGAAGGTTCCTTTAAATGACGTAATCCAAGAGGGCGTCCCTTGAATTCCGATTGGCTGATAGGATTCTATCAGCCAATCGGAATTAAGGTAGGAAAAATCCTATTGGCTGATTGGATCAGCCAATAGGATTGAGCTCGCATTCTATTGGCTGATTGGAACAGCCAATAGGATTGAGCTTGCATTCTATTGGCTGATTGGAACAGCCAATAGAATGCAAGCTTAATCCTATTAGCTGATCCAATCAGCCAATAGGATTTTTCCTACCTTAATTCTGACAGCCAATCGGAATTCAATAGGACACCATCTTGGATGACGTCATTTAAAGGTACCTTCATTCTTCGTTAGGACGTCGCTTGAAGAGGATGGCTCCGCGTTGGCTGAATTGAAGATGGACCCGCTCCACTCCGGAAGGATGAAGATAGAATATGCCGCCTGGATGAAGCCTTCCGCCGTCTGGAGGACCTCTTCTGCCCCGATCGGATGAAGACTTCTGTCGTATGGAGGACCACTTGTGCCCGGCTGGGTGAAGACGGCTTAAGGTAGGGTGATCTTCAGGGGGTTAGTGTTAGGTTTTTTTAATGGGAGATTATGTGGGTTTCAGAGTAGGGGTGTGTGGGTGGTGGGTTTTAATGTTGGGGGTATTGTATTTTTCTTTTACAGGTAAAAGAGCTGATTACTTTGGGGCAATGCCCCGCAAAAGGCCCTTTTAAGGGCTATTTGTAATTTAGTATAGGGTAGGGAAATTTTATTATTTTAGGGGGATTAGATTAGGTGTAATTAGTTTAAAATTCTTGTAATTCTTTTTTTATTTTCTGTAATTTAGTGGGGTTTTTTTGTAATTTAGTTTATTTAATTTAATTGTAATTAATTGTAGGTAGTTTAGGTAATTAGTTTAATGATAGTGTAGTGTTAGGTGTAATTGTAACTTAGGTTAGGATTTATTTTACAGGTAATTTTGTACTTATTTTAGCTAGGTAGTTATTAAATAGTTAATAACTATTTAATAACTATTGTACCTAGTTAAAATAAATACAAAGTTGCCTGTAAAATAAAAATAAATCCTAAGCTAGCTACAATGTAACTATTAGTTATATTGTAGCTAGCTTAGGGTTTATTTTATAGGTAAGTATTTA